>NC_056744.1:476003914-476227199 GCF_019279795.1 Protopterus annectens
ATTCAGAATTAGTTATAACAGCATGCATAGGTATTCCCATTAACCCAACACACCAGATTTAACACACTTGCAGAGCAAGCAGAACACATGCATATATGGAACAACAGTGGCCATTACAGGAGCAAACAGGTTTCATTGATGGCAACAGGCCACCAATATGGGTGTATTTTAACATGGCACATGCATAGAAACAAATGTGAATATTTATAAAACATTAGGACAAATGTCCCAACAAAAGTTTGGAGTGTACACATACCAGTTGAGGAGTGTCATTGGGTTATTATGCACATATGGTAGGGGTGAGAGAGAGAGTTCAATTAACAACTAATATATCCTTGTAGTTTTCACAACATTCTTAGTCACTGCAGTGGTCTTCCCTTACATCTATTATTACACTACACAATGGCCTTATATTGTACACTGGTATGTTTATAAATTATTATATACATGACCTGTGTCTTACATACAGGCGTAACAGGCTGCAGGTTTTAATGCAACATATGTTGAGAATTGCTGTCATACACTTTGGGTGAGGTGCTAGAATGACAGGTCTGTTTCCATATACATTCTCTGACTATGTACACGTTTGACTATCAGTTATATGTCATTGACAGCTGCCTACATTTCTTGGATCATCACACTGGATTTTCAGGGGAACAGCGTACCAAGCTGGTGATATGGGCCATTTATCTAGACATGCTGGACAGATTGGAACAGCTGTGGGATATGAATATGCATACAACTTACAATTTGGACATTCTACCAAATTCTGTACTGTTGTTGGGTGTAATTATGCATACAGCTTTCTATCTGAACATTGTATCAAAACCTGTACAGTTGTGGAGTATTATTATGCATAAAACTTAATAGCACTCCCAGGATTCAAACCCCTGCTGTGTGTGTCAATATATTATAGCTAACATCACAGTACACTGTGCTATCAGGGAATTGATGTAAAGTTTTTGACTGTTCTCTATCTAAGTCTCCCTAACTTGTACAATATGACTGATCTCTTGGCACTTCCAACATTATAATGCAGGACTTCATACCCATTTATCTGCATACCACGATGTGGGTGACACTGCTTAAGATACAACAGTACTATTTATAGTATGGAACAGATCACCAAAATATGAGAGAAGAGTAAACAGAACCACTCCAGGGGTTAATACCTTTATTCACAGACTATTACACATTTATTTTTACTGGTACAACACTTTCTAAGACTCTTATATTTATTTATGACAGTACATGCAGACTGATTACTAACCTGCCTCGCGACACAGCCTTTGCAGCCTAGAATCATGGGCTTGCTGGTTCGCAGCCCGCTCATCTGCAGCTGTCAGAGAAATGCAATGATATTTAGCCATAGCTATCCATAGTATACACAAGCTAGACAATTATTTACTACTTAGTAGAATGAGTACTTAGTACTGGGGCATTGGGCATCTGCCGAGACTCCTGGATCCACTGTTCCAGTACATCCCCCCTCTGCTGCTTCAGGTCAGCATGGTGGTGCCTGACCTGCTCACCAATCCGGGGGATAACTGTGGCACTGGTGAAGTCATGGGTGAGACTGTCCCAGGCCCCTGTTTTATACTGTGAGCCCTGGTACTGGCTCTGCAGTAGTCTCTGATCATGGTGTTTTACCAGGAGCCATACCATGATTATTGACTCCTGGATGCCCCAGCACTGCACTCTAAATCAAGTGCCTTCACCCACACCAGCCATTCTGCCTGCAGTAGGAAGCTACAACCAGTTATGGGAAGTAGTTCCACCTGTGGGGTTTAATTACTAACTTCAGCTGTGCTGTGGTTAGCACTGCTTAATAGTTAATTAGCACTATATTTGCCATTTGGCAATGATTTATTCTTCATTACAGGTTATATATGTGTCTGGTATCCCTGATTCATGTGTACATACACCGTATGTGGACCTGGGGACTTCTACACTTTATTACAATAACACCTCAAATCTATGCTTACTGCAGTACTCCAATTCACATATTTATGTTCTGTGTCAGGTTATACAACATCACACTGTACATAGATTCAGTTCACATGTTTGGTTTGATTTTCCTGTGGTGAGGATTAGTTTGCTGATACCTCACCTATATCTATTGCTGTGATGGCTTAGTGGTTAACTACTGTGACTGTAATGTGCAGGGTTCTGAGTTTGAGCCTTGCAGAGGCAGTTTATTTTGTTGCTGGGCAGAACATGGGCCATTGGATCCAGAGTGATTAAGGCACTTTAAAGCAGTTGTAAGCGGGTTTGCGCAGGTTTGTGTGACGGTAAGCACTGCTAACCTCCGGTTGCAGTTTCTTACACTCAGTTAGCTTCTACTTTGCTTAATCTGTGTAGGCAATGCTTACCCCCATGCAAACCCACTTAGAAACGCTTACTACTGCTTATTTGTGCTTAAATCTGCTTACTAGTGCCTTATTCGTTATGACACTGACACTTCACATGTCCATGTAATGCAGTACTCCAGTTCACAATTAAATGTTATTATGTAGGTTATATGGCAAAAAGATGTAAAAATATGTTCATATACAGATTTCACATGGAAAATGATATGTGCTACAGTGGGACTCGAACAGGGAATGCCTGCTCATTAGGCGGGTGCTCTAACTACTACACTATTGCTGTGTCACTTCATTTGCATATGTATTCCTTGTTATCCTCTTCAGCCTTTATAGCTTCTTTAACCATAGTTAAGCGATGGGCGCACCCATGCACCTACGGTTAGCTGTACTCGGGGTTTTAATAAAATAAAATAAAAGGGTCTCTGTTTTATTTAAATGTACTGTTGCTGTTGAACCCATGGGGACTGTTGGTGGGGATATGCGGACACCTGTGAGTGGTCTCGCTCATTTATTTACACTTTCTTCTGTTCTACTTTGCAGGGGCATGTTTATTCTGAGAGCTCTGCTCTCAGATATGCCCTCTGCACTCATCCACGCTCCGTGTAGGATTTGGAGCTCAGGCAGCGCACCTTCATTAATATGCATGGCGCGCTGCCATCCTCCTCTTAAACTGCCATTTCTGTGCAGGACTAGATTTGTCCTGCACGGAAGTTTAGTAAATGCAGGGGCTGCTATTAAAAGCAGGTTCTGAGTCACTTGTTTGGTTAGTGTTCAGTAGTTGTTTTCCAGACCTATTTAGTAGTAGTCCAGTTGTTTCCAGGAAAGTAGTTCTTACAGTCACTGAGGACAGACAGCAACCTGAAGTGTGGACATAATTTCTCATCTTACCTTTCAGAAGTAAGAGTATAATCTTGCCTTGCTTAGCTGTTTAGATTAGATAGTCAGGAAACCACAGCTAGATAGTTAGAGGTTGTCTAAAATCAATGTGACATTTATCCTACATTGCTATTTTTATATTTCCTGTGTGTGAAACATGTTTATAGAAATCTGTTATTCAGTATTTACAAGTTTTAAATCCTATTATTTATTATTAAATGTTTTACTACCCCTCATTGTGGTTGGTTATTTAGTTAATATTTTTAATAACTTGAGAGTGTTTATGCTTATTGTGATAACACCAGAGCCACTCCGAAAAGCCTTACTGCTTGGGATACATGCTACCATTTGTTTTAATATCTATTTCACCCAGTATAATTGAACACCCCTTTATAAGGGTATTGTGGTATTTGACTGGTGGCAGCCATTACCTTCTGATTCAGGTAAAGAAACACAGCAGGTAAATCTGTGTCATTCTTTCCCAAGAGTGTGTGTATGAGTGAATATCAGACATTTAAGGGTGAGTGTGTGTCAGATACTTAGAACTGAGACACAGTGTTCTCCAGATGTTAGTGTGGAAACTCATTTGGGGACCTGAAGTGAAGCATATAGTCCAGTCCCAGGTTTTAAAACCTGTTTCCAGTATATCCTTAGGGGAAATTGTGTACTTCTATCTCTGTTTTTGGTGGCCTCCCTTACCAGAGACAGTGGTGAGGATTGAGGCTCCTTGGTTACTGTCCCAGGGTAAAGAGGGGTCATCAGATTTTGGCATCAGCGGTGTGGGATTTTAACTGAACGTTAATAGCCTGTAGGTAGTTGTTGCTGAGGTGTGCACTCTCGACAGCTACAAGATAAACATGCAAAGTTTCATTGTCACAGCAGTTTATTTTTAGTCAGTTTAGTCAGGGACAGTAGGCAAAAATATCAGCAGAGGATTAAAGCAAGCTGACAAGGAACCATTTGGCCAAGGTGTGGGAAGCCAAAGGACTGGTGGAAGACAGCCTCACTAAGGAAGCAATAATCTCCGCCTTAGTTTCAGCAACAGAGCAGACCAGCAGCTCAGAGGATATCCAGTTTGGTGTTGGAGATATGCTGCCTTCCAAGACAAGACCATTTACCTTTTCTTCAGAGGACTTAAACATTCATTTGAAGTTATGGCGACTCAAACTGGAGGCTGACGAGAGGGAGAAGTTGTGTCAGTATGAACTGCAACATTTGGAGGCTGAGGAGAGGGAGAAGGAGAAGCATCATCAGTATGAAAGGAAACTGGAGAGCAAGCATTTGGACATGGAAGATGAAAATCAGAGACAGGGACAGTACAAAATGGAGCTTCTAACCCTTCAACAGGGTCATGGAGGTAATGGGGAAGGGAATGACTGAACCCCAGTGAATGACTGAACCCCAGAAGCCATAAAGGTCAGTAAACGTTTTCCTCAGTACAGGGAGGGAGATGACTTTGATAGTTTTATTTATGTGTTTGAAAGGGTAGGTAAACAATATAATGTTGATCAAGGGCTCTGGGTA
Organism: Protopterus annectens; assembly: GCF_019279795.1. NCBI lineage: Eukaryota > Metazoa > Chordata > Ceratodontiformes > Protopteridae > Protopterus > Protopterus annectens. The sequence continues at coordinate 476,008,681 of NC_056744.1, forward strand.
TGGTTCCTGACCCCCGGTACCCCATGGTACAGCTGTTAATGCAATTGCTAAACTATCTGATATTGTTTGAATTACAATAGTGTAAAGCAATGTTTTCTTGATTGTTTCAAATTAACTCATGAAATGTATAGAAAAGAAATTTGTGAACATAGACCCAAGGGAGATGGAAATGTATATGATTACATTGCTGATTTAATTACTTAGTTTTACAGGTGGGTGAGTGGGTGTCAGGTCACTACTTCTGAAGGACTGGCAGACCTTTTGGTGAGGGAACAAGCTCTCAGCACTTTGCCTCAGAGCATGAGAATCTGGTTGGCAGACCGAGAGTGTAACTCTGCAAATGAGTTGTGGAGAAAAGGGTATCTCTACTTAGCAAGCAGGACACCACTGCATAAGAAAGGGATACCCAGTGCTGTACATGGACATAAGGGAACCCATGAGGGGCAGCCTAAACCACTGCAACAGAGTTCACCAGTAACATGGGAAGTCACTAGTTCAAGCACACAGTCAGGATTAGGGATTAGATTTTCAAATATAATCAGACGGGCCATGTAACATACAAATGTCATTGAAGCAATGTGAGAAACAAAAGGTGAAGGAGCCAGGAGGTGGGAATGACAGAATGCCAGTTGTAAGTTGTCTGGAAACAACAGAGGTGCCAAACTATCACCAACATTTGTATCCTATCTTAATGGATAGAAGACAGTCCACTGGTAAGAGAGACACAGGTTCTGATATAACCATTGTGAGCCCTGCAGTGATTAAGGAGGAGCAGTACTTGCTTGGAGCAATATGCACCAGTCAAAGCTTTAGATGGGACTCCATTCCAAATACCTTTGGCCAGGGTTCATCTTGACTGGGAGGGTGGAAAAGGGAACAATCGGTAGGGTCTGTTTGAGGATATCCCTACAGATGTCTTAAAAGGGAATGACTTTAATAATGTAGTACCTTGTGTGTATGCAGTTACATGCAGTCAAGCTTAGCGACAGGCATTTAAGTTTGGTAGCCTGGGGGAGACTCAGACAGATCCTATGCCTGAAGCTGGGGCTGGTGATGTGGTTACATTAGGGACGAAGCTACCTTGTAGCAGTGAGCCTGAAGGTGAACCACAGCTGCTGGTAGGTAAAGGTGTTCCCATGGACATGGTGACTGCAAGGACAGAGATGAGTGGTAGTACCCAGGCTGACAATGAGGCACCACTGTCAGAAGTCACTACCGCTTCTAGTGGAAGGGGAGCTGGGCGACATTATGAAGACAGAGTTGAGACAGGCTCAGCATTTGGATCTTACTTTATGAAGTTTGAGATAGGTAGCTAAGAAGGCACCTGATGCTCAAGGAAAAGGGGAGTCTGTATACTGGAACAAAGGGTTACTGTGTACAGAGTGGAGCCCTGAGGGTGGGCTACAGGGTGAGGTAATACAGCAGTTGGTAGTGCCCAGAGCCTACCATCTGGCACCTCTAGCATAGCCCATGACATTCCTTTTGCAGGTCATATGGGCTTAAAAAGGAGACACATTATGCAGAACATTTATTGGCCTGGGATTGCAAAGGATATAATATGGTACTGCAGTACCTGCAAACAGTGTCAAAAGGTAGTCAGAAGGAGGGACATAAGTTGTACTATGTTAACATGATGAAACCATATCATGATAGGGTCCCTGGTGCTGAGCATTTGTGGTGGATGGCAGAAGGAGTCTGAGGGGGATCTGGTGATTGATCTTCTCAGTGAGGCTTCGACTGACACTTCTGTGGGAAAGGTAGCACTATCTCTGCAGCTATCCCCTATTCAGGTTAAAGAAATACAAGCAGAGTTACAGGAGTTTGGGAGCATGTTCACTGGGAAACCTGGGTGCACTCACCTAGTGCAGCATCTTGTGGATACAGGACCCCAAATGCCTATTAAGCAAGCTCTTTATAGGGTGCTTGAGTGAGTCGAACATACTTTGAAGGAAGAGATAAAGGAGATGTTGGAGCTGGAGGTAATCCAGGATTCCAGTAGCCCTTGGGCTTCCCCAGTAGTATTGGTACTGAAGAAAGATGGTTGTGTAAGATTCTGAGTAGACTACAGAAAGTTAAACAGTTATACAGAGTCAGATGCATATCCAGTGCCTATAACAAATGAAGCTTTAGAACAGCTGGGTGGGGTTAAGCATCTGACCACTATTGATCTGACCAAGGGATACTAGCAGGTGCTCTTGACTCCCATTGCTAGAGAGAGGTCAGCTTTTGTAACACCTTTTTGATTATATGAGTTTACAAGGATGCCCTTTTGGATGAAGAATGCCCCAGCAACCTTCCAAAGGTTAGTAGATCATATCTTAGTAGGAGCAGGAGACTATGCCCTCACTTTGGATGATATTACCATTTACAGTCATTCCTGGCAAGAGTACCTTCAACATATCAGGGAGGTCTTAGGTAGATTAAAAAGGGCAGGGTTGACCATTAAGCCTAGTAAGTGTCAGGTGAGTTTGGCAGAGATCTCCTACCCAGGATATAGAGTAGAGAGTAGTAAGAATAGGCCAGAATCTGCGAAAGTGGAGGTTATTCAGGCATGGCCTGTCCCTGTTACCAAAAAGCAGGTGAAAGCATTCCTAGGGACAGCAGGGTGCTATAGAAAATCTGTGTCCAGCTATAGTACAATAGCTGCACCCCTTACTGGCCTATCAAGGAAAAACAAGCCTGATAAGGTAGTGTGGACCACAGATTGTGAGCAGGCATTCCAAAAACTTAAAGAAGCTTTGGGAGGACCCCGTGTGTTAGCCAGTCCAGATTATAGCAAGGAATTTTCTGTGCAGGTGGATGCTTCAAATTATGGGGTGGGGGCTGTACTCAGTCAAGTTTCTTCTGAGGGAGAAAAGCATGCCATGGTATATCTCAGCCATAGACTGCAACCCAGGGAGGTATGTTATGCAGCTGTACAGAAAAAAATGCCTAGCTATAGTATGAGCATTGCAAAAGCTTCAGCCTTACCTATATGGAAGAAAATTCATTATGATTACAGAACATAACCCTTTCACATGGCTACATAGAGTCAGTAAGCAAAATGCCAAGTTACTGAGGAGAAACATAGTGTTACAAGCATATGACATGACAGTGCAACACTGTAGTAGGGTCTATAATGCTAATGCAGATGGACTGTCAAGAAGGGGTATGGGTTGCTACATTTTCAGTCAGCCACATTTTTCTGAAGCAATGATTTTCCAAGGTCGCTTGAAAATCTAGCTTGAATCTTCAAAGGGGGGGGGGTGTCAGGATATTAGATATTGTTATCTGTGCTAGCATGACTTGCTGAAGCTTTGTAAATAATTGTAAATTACCCTGTGTTACATATGCCATCAAGATTAGCTATAATTTTGTAAATAAGTTTATGTTTTTTGTTTAGCATTCTGACTTATGCAAGATGTTTGAATATCAGTGTTCTGGATAACCAAATGTACATGTTCTTTGCAAAGAGAATTCTGAATGTATGTTATACCAGATTCAATTGACCTAGATGTGATGTCATTGTGTGCCAAAGTTGAGAGAATAGAATCTTCACTGCAGCTGTTTGTTTACTTTTCAAATTCTTATATGAAAGTAGAATTCTCATGGCAGCTTCCTGTTACTTTTGAAAAAGATCTTCTAAAAAAGCAGTCTCTCAGTCAGTTGTTTATTTATTGTTCAGTAGTTGTTTTCCAGAGCTGTTCAGAATTAGTAGTCCAGTTGTTTCCATGAAAGTAGTTGTTCCAGTCGCTGAGGACAGACAACAGCCTAGAGTGTGGACATAATTTTTCATCTTACCTTTCAGAAGTAAGAGTATAATCTTGTCCTGCTTATTTGTTTACATTAGATAGGGACAGCTGATCTTTAGATAGCCAGAGAACTGCAGCTAGATAGTCAGAAGTTTCTAAAATCAATGTGACATATATCCTACAGTATTATTTTCATATTTCCTGTGTGTGAAACTCTGATGTTTACTGAAGCCAGCTATTCAGTATTTGCATGTTTTAAATCCTTCTATTTATCATTCAATGTTTTACCACCTCTCATTGTGGCTGGTTATTTAGTTAATATTTTTATTAATGTGAGAGTCTTTATGCTTATTGTGATAAAACCAGGGCCACTCCAAGAACCCTTATTGCTTGGGATACATGCTACCATTTGTTTCAATATCTATTTTACCCAATGTAATTGAGCAACCTTTTATAAGGGTATGGTGGTATTTGACTGGTAGCCACCATTACCTTGTAATTTGGGCAACGAAACACAATAGGTAAATCTGTGTCAGTCTTTCCCAATAATGTGTACATGTGTGAATATCAGACATTTGAGTGTGTCATACCTAGACCTGGGACACAGCGTTCTGCTATGGTTAGTGTGGACACTAATTTGGGGACCTGGAGTGAAGCATATAGTCCATTCCCAGGTTATGGAACCCGTTTCTGTTGTACTCTTAGGGGGCATTGTGTATTTCTATCCCTGCTTTTAGTGACACTCCCTTACTGGAGACAGTGAGGATTGATGCTCCTTAGTTACTGCCCAGGGTTAAAGAGGTCTTGTCACATCTAGATTGTAGTTTTATATAATATTCTTTTTTGTCTTTGTTGACAAGTCTTTTTACCTGGTTGCAGAGTTGTTTAAATTTTAACAGCTCTAGGGTGTTTTTGTTAGCTTGCCACATTTTCCAAATTTTATCCTTGGTGAGCATAAGATCTTTAGCAGGTTTGGTTAGCTATGGGGCATAGTATGATTTCATTCTTTTTTATGGAGAAGTTTTAGGTTATTTAATGTATTCAGAAATGTGGTGTTGAAATACTTGAGTGTGTCATCGAGCGGGAGTGTTTTTAGGATATGCCAGTTTGTCTTTTTTAGAATACAAATGAAGGTAAGTGGGTTGAATTTAGTCAGGTTTCTTATTTGTTTGTATAGATGGTTTTGATAGGAGGGGGGAGTACAGTGAATAAAGGTAGGGAGATGATCACTCAGGGTGTTTGGGAGAGTGACAAATATTTTGTTGGGGTTGGTGACTTGAATCCAGTCTGGGGTGGATACACCGTTAATATCCTTATTAGGTCTGGTAGGGGAATTAATAAGTTGTGTACAGTTAAACAGATTAATAAATGAAGAAGGGAAGTTGGAGCTGAAGTTTAGACAACTGATATTTACGTCACCTAGGATGACAGTTTCATTCCTGATATTAGTAGAAATCCATGTTAGGATATCTTATAGTAAGGGAATGTTATTGCTAGGGGGTATATAAAGAATTATGATGCACAGATTTTTGCAGTGATTAATTTTCAGGAGAGAAATGAGAAATTCAGCGTTAGAAAATTGTGGAATAGGCTTAGTATAAGGAACTATGTTATGGGTGTTAGCACTATACCATCTCCTTTTTGTGTGGAGCCTGTCAGACCTTATAGTTTTAAAGCCTGGGGGTAGGAATTTAGAATCTTTAATGGAAGATTTAAATCAGGTTTCTGTGTTAGCAATAATATCTGGTTGATTATGAGAGATCCAAGCATGGATGCTAGAAATTTTGTTGAGAGCACTTTAGAGATTAAGGGCTGCCATGTATAGAGATTTGTGAGAATTATTGTTGGGGGGTTGTAGATGGATTGTTAGAAGTGGGGCCTGGATTGGGGTGTATATCACCACATAATGTTACAGTAGTAAAATTAACTATGATGGGTAATGATTTTTGTTTAGTAGAAGATTGTTGTAGGATGCTTGATAATAGGTGATGTTGTTTATTTAGGTACATTTTAGAATACTGTTTGGGGAAATATAAAAAAAAAAGAAATGCACCCGTGGAATAAATATATTGTAAAGACTTTGTTGGGAAACATAAAAAAAAGTTAACATACAATTTTGGACAGAAACTGAAATAGAGACTGTTGAAAATACTTACTAAAGAATTTTTGTAAAGAAGTAAAATATATTTCTAAAGTAATTGAAAATAGAGGACTTTGGATAAAATCTTGGGAGTGTAACATGATTTTGAAAATGGAAAAAGGCAAAATTGCACACATACACGATAAATATCGATGGTTATAATACTGTTGTTAAATATTCGAGACAACCAAAAACATTTTTTTCCTGTGGGAAGGAGGGACATTTTGTAAATAATTGTGATAAAAGAGATGTTATTGGAGAAATTAGTCATAATGCAAAAAATGTGAAAAAAATATGATATAAATGTAATTAAACAGGACATGCATGGATGGATTGTAAGAAGGAGAAAAGCTTAGAATATGTTGCAGAAGGACAGAATAGAGAAGATGTATATAATAAGGAACAATTGTAACAGGAGGAACAACAAAAAGATAAAGGGGAAAGTAATGGTACATAGCAAGAAGAAAATGTGGCTAAGACAAAAAGAGGAAAGGGAGAGGGAAAGTGGGGAAGAAGTTAGTGATGGAGAAGAAATGGATTGGAAAATGGCTAAAAAGAATAATTAAACTGGGAAAAGGGTTAAAGATAGGAAAAGAAAATTTCAGGATTTAGGATAGAAAGTAAAAAAGAAAGGAAACAAATAATTTATTCTAAATTAAAGAGAAGAGTGGCAAATAATCTTAAGATTCTATCTGTTAATGTTATAGTATAAAGAATGTAGTAATTGGAGTGATAGAATTGTGTAATATGTGTGAGGTAGATTTGATAGAGTTGGATGATATCAGGGGTTTAAATAAAGAAGAAAGAGAACAAACAGAAACATTATGGTTAGAAGATGTAATGAGACTTGTTCAGGGATTGTTATATTATATAGCAAGGGAAACAAATATTGGATTATACTTGAGTTAAATTAGGGAAATTAATGGCAGTGGATTATAAGTGGGAAGGGAAAGTTTATAGATTAACAGCAGAATGCACATATATGATATATAAAGAAAGGGAGAAATCATTTCAAGAAATATTGGATTATGTTATAATAAATATGGATATAATAACAGGAGACTTTAATTGTGAGGTCAGATAAGAAAGTAATGGAAGAAATAATAAAATGTGGGAATTTAGAGCTATGGACTTTGAATAAATGTGTATACAGTAGAGGAAAATTAAAAATAGATATAGATTTTTTTTTGTTTTCTAATACTATAAAAACAGTGATACTAAAAGCAGTAGAAACAGGTTTTTCAGATTAGTTGGCACTATGGATTGAAATAGACAAAAATAAAGAATATATAAAACTGGGAAATGAATTAAGAAGATTAATGAAAAGTAGTAGAATAAGAAAGGTCGAGAAGTAGTAAAAATGTTATGGAAAGATAATTTGACAATGAGAGATTTTTACAAAAAATGGTCAGGATGGTGGATAACATTTAAAGAAAAATATAAAAGAACATATATAACTTGGGAAAATAGAAAAAGACAAAAATATAAAAAGCAATATGCAAAAATACAAAAAGCTGCTTTATATAGTAATGATAGGAATGAAAGGGAATACTTTAGAGAGGATGAAGAGACTTATAAAAAGAATATGAGAAAATTAAAGATTTATTATATAAACATAAATATTTTCTACAAGGAAAAAGGAAGAAGTGTTGACATATTTAAGTAGAAAAGTAAAAGAAGATAGTGGTATAATGAGAGAAATTAAATAGAAAAAAGGAAAATTTGAAAGAGAACAGACAAATATTATGAACATACTACTTAAATATATAAAAGAGAATTAGAAAACAAAATTACAGTTATAGATTTAGAAAAGGTAATGAAAGAAATAAATATAAGTTCAACAGCTGGGCCAGACAGTCTAGGATATTTAATGTATAGGAATGTAATAGAGACTTCCTATACTCTGGAACAAGCTACCCATCTATGTCAAGCAAAGTTCTTCATTAGCATTCTTCAAGAAAAATCTTGATGAGTGGATGGGAAATAGGAAATACACCCCGGGGATCACTTCTGTGTCTCTGCTGGACAGTGGCACAGGAAAATAACTTTCTTGGGTGGCGTAAGCTATGGAACCTTGCTGGCTAGGCTTACGTAGGCTCTTGGGCCGATAGCCTAGTACCTACCTATGAACCAATGAACAATGGCAAAAATAAATTTTTGGAAAGATATTTAATGAATGGTTAAATGATGGTATTGATTGTGAAGAAATATTTAAAAGTGTTATGAGATTCATATGGAAAGAAGGAAAAAAGAATGAAATTAAAACTTGGAGGCCAGTAATGTTGAATAACAGTGATTATAAATTATTTATGAAAATAATACAAAAAATATTAGAAAACAAATCAAATTATATAATGGAAGAAGCTATTTATGGGGTAAAAGGAAAAGGAAGCCAAGAGTTATTAATGATAATTGGGAAAATGGTGGATGATATTAAGATAGGTCAAAAAGAGGCAAAATTAATGGTGGCTGATATAAATAAACCATTTGATTCAACAGACTGTGATATCTGATGGCAAATAATGGAAGAATATAATTGTAGTATAAAGACACAGTATGTGGATCAGTATATAAAAATACTAAAATTAGAGTTTTAGTAAATGATTGGTTAAGTGAAGAAACAAATATGAATAAAGGTGTAAAACAAGGATGTCCAATGAGTAGTATTTTGTTTGTAATGGTTATGAATAGTGTAGCAAAAGAAATAAATGAAATGTAAAAAAACTAATGTATACAGGAAATGGGCATTTCATGTCCTGTTATGTCTTTTGATGATGATATAATATTAACAGCTAAAAATGGAATGTGTGTGTGTGTGTGTGTGTGTGTGTGTGTGTGTGTGTGTGTGTGTGTGTGTGTGTGTGTGTGTGTGTGTGTGTGTGTGGGTGCATGCACTCGTGCGTAATAGATTGCAAAAAGTTGGATTAAAAATTTATAGAGAAAAATGTAAGGGTTTCGGAGATGGTAAATGGAAGGAATACCATTTGAAAGAAAAAAGATATCAGAACTAGGAACTGATTTACAGAAAATGATATATTGAAGGAACAATGGGAGAACATTTTGATAGAATTAAAAGTACTCATAGGTAGTGATTGTCATTTAAAAAGTACATTTACAAACCACAGTAGAGATGAGAAACTCATCATATATAGCTAGTGTATATATGATACTGACAGAAATGGAGAAACAGTTTCTTGAAATTATATTCCAATTTATTTGAGGGTCTAGATTAAATTCAGTCAAAAGAGGGGCATTATATCTGGATAAGGAGGAAGGGAAATTAGGTTTACTGAAGCCAATAGTATATGGAACCTCATTAAATCTATATAAAGTGATAATAAGTATATTTAAGAAGAACTATAAAAGAGAATGACATTTAATAAAAATGAATAAAAGGGAGAGAGGGAATTAAGAAAGGAAGAAATAATGCATCAAAACAAAAATAAAACTGGAAATTAAGAATAGAGGGAATAAAAGAAAATAGGAAATATGGTATAAAAATATACTGTTGCAAAAGTATTGTGTGAATCCATGGGAACATTTAACAGAAGAAAAAGTGAAAGCTATAAAGCAAAGAAATACATGGTGTATGAAGAATATTGCATGTCAAGACTTCTTGTGGAGGATACAAATTAATAAATTGCCAGTAAAGGGAACCATGCCTTATGACAAAGTCAATGAAATGATTTGCCTTTTTTGTGGAGGGTTAGAAATGAGAGACCATGTTTTCCTAACAAGTAAAAGAGTTAAAAATTTATGGGAAAAATGATAAAAAATAAAATAGTAAAAGAATTATGAGATTATAAACAGATAAATGTGGATATGGTTGAATATGTTTTTTATGGAAACCATAGTAAAGAATATGTTAGTAAGTTGAATAAAAAATGTTTTGTATTATGTGGACAGTCTGGAATGAGAAAGACTAGAAGAGATTATGTTCAATGAAAAGTAGATATTACCAAATATAATAAGAAAAATCAGGTGACTGTTCTGGAAAAAAGAGTGGGGGTCTATACAAATGTAAAGCTTTGTTAACAATGGAGGAATGTATAGTAAATATAAATTCTTTTCTAAATATGTAAATATGTAAATTGTATATAGTCATATAATAAGGAACCCCTACTCTTTTTAATAGGTGCCATCATATTTTTTACATCGGCTGAGTTACCAGCAACTCAAGCAGATGGGTCCTCAGTTTAACATTTCATCCAAAAGATGACACACTTAGGAGTGCAGCACCACCCTTATGTTGCACTTCACTGATAGTTATCAATATACCTACTGCGGAAATAGAACCCACACCTTTCTACATAAAGGTGAGTGTGCTACTTGTTGCACCACTGACATTGGTATATGCTGTGGTTACTCATGTGAAGTCTTTCAAAAAGTATCATGGGTATCAAAGATGGCATGAAACCAAGAATCCTGAGGAATTCTCTTGCCGAGATGGAAGTTTGTATGGAAAACCTCAGGAATAGATCTAAATGCATATCTATTTTTTTCCTGTGAAAGAAAACCTCTTTGAACTGAGGTGTCCAGGAGACACTCCAGGAAAGCAATCCTGTCAGAAGGAGTCAGAAAAGACTACTGAATGATCTCTTGGAATCCCACCCTGTGTAGGAGATCCGTTACCCAATGAAAGATTTGTGACACTTTGAAAAAGATTTTGCAAACATAAGCAAGTTGTCTAAATATGGAAAAATGTGAATGTCTTGCAATAGGCTATCATAAGAGCTAGATACTTTGTGAACACCCTTGGAATAGTAGATAGACCAAAGGGTAATGCAGAGAATTCATAATGTTATCCAGACACATTAAAATCTGAATATAGATCTATATGAATGTGATGATATGCATCTTTTAAATCTAAGGTCACAGGAAACTCAAATTGGGAATAAGGGGTAGCAAGTTGTGAAGAGACAGCATTTTGAACTTGGGAACTATCATAAACTGATTCACAAAAGAAAGATCTAGAACAGGTAACCACAAATCTTCTTTCTTTGGTAGTAGGAATATCCCAGAATAAAATTCTTTCCCAGCTGAGGAGGAAGGACACCTTCTATCACCCCCTAGCAAACATATGCTGAATGAATGGAGGGAAAAGAAGAGGCTGGTCTGGTGGATGAGAAGGAATCCCCTGAATGGGAGTAAGAAACTCTTGCTTCCATCTCTAACCTTGATATAGTACTCTCAGAACAAATCTGTTGCTAAAGATAGACTTTCTGGAAAGAATAAATGACTGCCATGGTGAGAGTGGGTTGGAAATCCTTCATGTAGTCATTCAGACTTATTGGATTGTTGTTTGTTATAGGGAGTTCCTGCTTTCTTTTTGGAACCTCCCTGCCATTGCTTATTAAACATTTGCTTGCAGCAGCTTGCTTGGACTGTTTATTTTGCTTTTTATAGAAAGTATTGGAGGAAGCATGAATTCCCTTGGCAGGATTAGAGAAGGAGGGCTGGAAAATCTGAAAGATACCTTGAATCAACTTACTACTTTCATCACACTTTTAATGGCCTCTGAAGCAGGGTGTCTAAAAACTAGTTCTCTCTCCAAGGGAGAATTCAGAATATCAATCTCCTCTGGGAGGTTTTGAGTATACAGCCAGGCAAAGCTTTTCATGAGAATTCCAGTGGCAGTAGCCCTGGGAGTGACATCAGCAGAATAATAAGCATATTTCAAACAGTAGAGGGTATCTTGCCACACAGAAGACACCAAGCTGTACAAAGCAGATTTCTTCACACAAGAAGAAAGATATGCCAAAATGTTCCTCATAATCTTACAAGAGATAAACATAAACTTCAGTATATGATCTTGATAGCTGAGAATTCTAAAAATGAGTGTTGTAGAAGAATGCACTTTTCTCCATATTTATCAAAAGCCTTCTCAACCAAGTCATGGGAGCATGGATTTTTTATTTTTTTATCCTTTGTTGATTGGGTTAGTCCCACTAAGCTAGAAGCATCTTTCAGGGGAGACCTTAGGTGGTATACTATTTGGTCAGGACATCAAGGAACTTCCCCTACTCAGTTCCCCATTCCTTGTGCAAAGGCAGTCAGGAGAACGGAGCGTAAGATGGAGCAGCAACACAAGGGAGCAGAGGTGAATGCAAACTTAGAAATAGTAAGCAGCAGAGTAGTAAAAGATTCAGAGAAAGTTTTTTTTAAAAACGTTTTTTGATCAGACTAAGGAGATAGCCAGAGAGGAGTCAGGAGGGATGTGGGATGATATACTTCAAGAAATGATTAACCAAAGTGAGATGGAGAATAAAGTTTCATAGGGGGACATTATGGAAAAAATAAATGAAGGAGATAGAGAAGCAATGCCACAAGGAAGCAGTTGAAAGACAAAGAAGATGTATGTGGAGACAGTAGCAGCTGCACAAGGAGTGAGAGAAAAAAAAGAGGACAGTGTGAAAATAAAATTCATGGTAAGAATACAAAGAAAAGGAGAATAGATACGAGGTATGGGAAAAAGTAATTTTATCTTTAGGTGAAAAAGCTCAAGAGATAAGAGAATTTATTTTGATTAACAAAGAGACATTTTGTGAAATTTTCTTTAAGACTGTACATGGTATGGACAGAGCTGTGTGTGAATATGAAAAAATACAAAATGACAATCCTTGGAATGAATATATAATAAATGCATATTTTCAAGAGACTAAAAGGAAAGTTCATATACAGTTTCATACTGAAGTGGGAAGACAGACTTTAAAAGAATATTTAAGAAATATATGTAAAAAATAATAGTCATTTCAAAATTTATGAATCTAGGGGTTTATGGACTGGAGCATGAGACTGTAATATCATTCTGAAAATGACATGGAAAAATGTACATATTCCAAGTGTTATAAATGTTGATGGTGATAGGGGCATTTTAAAATAATGGGGACAACCAAGGATATTCTATTTTTGTGAAAAGACGGGCATTTAGTTAATAGTTGTGATAAAAACAAATATATATGTGGTAAAACAGGACATAAAGAAAAAATGTGAACTTGAATGTTATAAATAGGTTCATAGGTTGGTAAAAGGCTATTGGCCCTAGGGCCTATACAAGCCTAGCCATAACAATTCCCTGGCTATTTCTTCCCACAGTATTTACTTCCCTGGGCCCCTGTCTACCAGGGCGATTGATGTGATCCCCGGGGTGAATTTCCTATCTTCCGTCCAATCATCAAGGTTCCTTTTGATGAGGGCCAAAGAGCCGCTCTGCTTGACATGTATGGGAAGTCTATTCCAGAGTCTAGGGAGTCTCTGGGTCAGGAACCTATCCCTCCAGCATGTTTTGTTCATTGTGATGACAAGGTTTAGATTTCTGGAGCATATGTCTCTGAGGGATTGGGATTTCTTTAAGTGTAGCATGTCCAACAGCTCTGGGTTTGACATGGCCTTGCATGTTAAGCAGAGATCGCCTCTGAGTAGAAGATATGTGACCGAGTATAGGTGGAGTTTTTTTAGATGGTCAGCATAGGGAATCTGCTTTAGGCCTGTGATTCTGGAAAAATGGAACATTTATGGATATATTATAAAGAAAAAGAGACTGAGCTAAGTACTATAAATCAAAGAAGAAAGAAAGAACAAGAAAGGACTGAAGATGAGATAGAAATAGATGAAATTTCAGAAAAGGGGAGATACTAAAAAAAATGAAGGCGATGAATTTGAGATAGAATCAGAAGCTTCCAAAAAACAGATCAAAAACAGGGTAAGGTATCACCTCAAAAAACAGAAAAAATCCAAAAGTAGAAGAGGTGGATACGCCACAACTATCGAAGCAAACCAGGTGAAAGAAGTAAAATATATCCTTTTATTCCATAGAAGTAAGTGCTTTCACGTTACAAAGAACGCTTCATCAGACTTTAACATAGTGCAGGAAACACATCACATTTAAATACTCATAAAGCACCAATGGCACACTTCATCAGTATCACATGTAAAATCACATTAAATCACCTCATCCACTTTTAAAGGTGCAGAGAAATACATATATATATATATATATATATATATATATATATATATATATATATATACACAAAGGTATAAACTCACAGTAAATATATATAAATAACTTATAAAACTGCTCTAATACGCATTAGGGATGTAAATACAAATATATATATGTATAAAAAATATGTATAAAAAATATATACTTATAAATATACTCATAAGGATATCCATAAAATACTTATAAAAATATATATATTTCTTAAGATATATATTTTTTTAAAAAAATATATGTAAATATACCCATAGGGATACTTATAAAATACTTATAAGATACATATGAGAATACATATAGAAGCACACTTAAAACATATCAAAAACTTGCTAAAAGATTTAATGCACAAATGGTCTATCTACTAAAAATGGTTTCAAAGATAACTTATCATTAAGGCCATGCCCCTTATCTGCAGCTAGCTTAATTATCCACCTAGCTTCTGTTCTCTCTGTCTTATTCCTAATATTACCTAATCTTTCTGTCTCTAGTAACTGTCCTATAACCATGAATCTAAATGCATGTGTGATATCATTCTGCAGAGTGTGCTTAGCAAGAGCATTCCCTTCATTCTCTCTATGAATAGCATAGAGTTGCTCCCTAATTCTTTCCCTCAATGTCCTGTTAGTCTTACCTACATAAAAACATTGACATTTTTTGCAGGTAGCTAAGTAAATCACATTCCTTGATTTGCAATCTGCATACTCATTAAACTCATATTTGACCCTGGTATCAGGATGTACAAAGACATTAGAATTCATTACATAGTCACATTGATTGCAAGTACGACATGCATAGGTACCCTTTCTCTGTGAAGTAACCCTATTGACAGGTATTTTTTCATAGCATAGCATCCTTTTCAGTGATTTAGTATTTTTATAACTAAAGGCCGGTCTCTCACCTACTATATCTTTAATACTATCATCTAACTGCAAGATGTTCCAATGCCTCTTAATAATATTTACAATGGAGGTATTGTTATTAGTAAAGGGAATAACTACCCTTCTCCTATTTCCTTTCTTCACTACAAGCTGCTTGTTAACATTGGCATCATGCTTGATATACGGCAATCGTAACTGCTCACGTCCTATGTCTTCCTTCAAAAGAAAATCATGAGTTCGATAGCCTCTATCTACAAAATCACGTTCTACAGTTACAACTGCTTCCGAAAAAGCATGATCATCACTGGTTATGTGTGAATATCGTTTCAACTGATTCTTGACAATATTCTTATGCACATGCGGTGGGTGCATACTGCTTCTATGCAAGATGGCATTCCTCCTACATGGCTTCTTGAATACTCTAGTCTCAAAAACACCATTATTTTTCTCCAACGTAACATCTAGAAAATCTATTTTCACCTGTGAAACTGTGCTTGTTAGAGTAAGGAAGGTGGTAGTTCCATTAATATAAGAAACAAAATCTTCTAAGCTTTCCAGATCACCTCCCCAAAGCAGAAAAACGTCATCAACAAAACGTTTGTAACATTTAATGTGCTTAGAAATTCAGTTGTTCCCACACATAGGCGCTTTCCCAATAAGCTAACACTAGATTGGCATAAGAGTTGGCACATGAAGTGCCCATAGCTACACCTTTAATCTGAAGATAATAGTCACTTCCAAAGGTAAAAACATTATAGTTAAGAACTAACTCTAATAACATCGTAATTCTAATAACTTGATTGTTACTCAGCCCTTTATTAATTAAATATAGTCTTAAATATTCAAGACCTATCTCGTTGGGAATGCAGGTAAATAGAGACACTACATCCAATGTTACCATATAGTCTGACTCTCTTATAGTTCTATCTTTATTAAAAGGTGCTAGAATTTCTAAAAAATGTTTAGTATCATGTAATACAGATTCAGTAGAGTCTACTGTAGGTCTTAGTTTTTTCTCTATATAGATCGACATAGTCTCTGTCAACCAACCTCTGCCAGATACTATGGGTCTGAGGGGAGGGTCAACCATTGTCTTGTGTATCTTGGGGAGACCTCTTATAGTCGGAATAGAATCAGAAGCTAGTGATGAAGAAGATATAAGTTGGAAAATGGTAAGAGGGAAAAAATTCTATTGTTAGAGGACATAAACATAGAAAAAATTAGGATCATAGGATCATAGAATATTACTAGGCTATCGACCAAGAGGTCATTTCAAGCCTAGCCATTTCATCCCAATGTAATGTGATAGAAATGCTAGTCAATACCCAAGATTACATTTAGTAATGACTGCTCATGTCCAGGAGACTTGTGAATGCTATACTTGGTAAGAACTTATGGTGCCTCATCTAGTCGTCCAAGTTCCTCTTGAACAGTGTCATACAGTTGCTCTGTTTCACATGAATAGTTTATAAGTAACTACTAGGCTAACTGTTCTTGAGGGCCAGTTTAAGCCTAGCAAATTTCCCAAGACATGAATCAAAACGTGTACCATGTGTCTATGAGGTAAACACCTTAACCATAGTTTTATAGTTTCATAGTATAGTACTAGGCTATCTGCCCTAGGGCATTTGTAAGCCTAGCCATAGTGATGTGGCTTTTGCCACCCCATGAAGTGGTACAAAAAATGTACAGAATAAATTTAGAATACTGTGCCTCTGTCTAGTAGTGACACAATGAAGGTCCCCTTATATAATAGAATTAGTTTATTGTGCCCCTGTCTAGCAGTGACACAGATGTGACCCCCGGGGTAAACTTACGATCTCCCATCCACTCATCAAGATTTCTCTTGAAGAGAGTCAGTGAGGGGCTCTGCCTAATATGAACTGGGATCTTGTTCCAAAGCATGGGAAGCCTCTGGGTTATGAATCTATCCCTCCAGCATGTCCTATTCATACTTGTGCTGAGGTTTAGGTCTTTAGCTCTCGTGGTCCTGGTGGATTTGGATTTTTTGAGGTTGAGCATGTCCATCAGATCCTGATTGGACATGGCCTTGTACGTCAGACAGAGATCACCTCTGTGCAGGCGGTATGCTACTGAATAGAGCTGAAGTTTCTTTAGTCTGGCAGAATAAGACATATGTTGGAGACCCTTGATCCTTTTGGTGAGGTACTTTTGTGGTCTCTCCAGCTGTTGCAAATGCCGGGTGAGGTACATACCAAATGAGGCATTGTACTCAATCATGGGTCTGATGAGGGAGGAATATAGGGGTACAATGACATCCTTGGATCTGGATGTGAATCCCTTCATGATGAGGTGTGCAAGGTAGAATGTTTTTCTAACCACTTTGGCAACGTGGGTGTCAAATGAGAGGTCGCTGTCGACTTGGGTCCCTAGGTCTCTGATTACTTTTTCCGTACTCAGTGGGTTGCTGTCTATGTGATAATTTGTGGGTACTTTGTTTTTCCCAAAGGGGATGACTATACATTTTTTGGCATTTAGTTTAAGGCCATGACTCCGGCACCAGTTGTCCGTTTCTGTGAGGCCTTTTTGTAGGATGTGTGTGTCTGTTGGTGTATCGACTATGGTGCCTAGTTTGCAGTCATCTGCGAACTTTGTCAGCCACAGCCCTCCCATGTTTGCTTTAACATCTGAGAAATAAATGCCGAACAAGAGGGGTCCCAGGACAGATCCCTGTGGGACACCACCTGTGAGTGGCTTTGAGTCTGACATTGCTCCAGCGATTTTAACTTTATGGGTTCTGTCCTTTAGCCAGTTTGCAACCCATCTAGTGACATAAGGGTTTACTTTTAAGCTGTTGAGCTTATCTATGATGCCTGAGTGGGGTATTGTGTCGAAGGCCTTAGCCAAGTCCAGGTATGCTGTATGGACTGCTTTGCCCTCATCAATGGCTCTAGTGACTGTTTTGAAAAAGTCAACCAGGTTTAAAAGGCAGGATCTGCCCTTTACAAAGCCGAACTGGGTGGGGTCAAGTGTCTGTAGGTCCCCTATGTCTCTGTTTATGAGTTCCATAATGATTCTTTCCATAGCTTTGCAGACCAGGCTGGTTAAGCTTATGGGTCGGTAGTTTCCAGGGTCTGTAGAGGCACCCCCCTTGTGGAGTGGGACCACTGTTGCTGTACGCCAGTGTTCAGGTACATATCCCGAAGTAAGGCTAAGGTTAAATAGCATTTTTATGCGTGGGTTTAGCTCCTCTTGGAGTTCACGTAACACGCAACCTGGGATACCGTCAGGTCCCATTGATGCTGTGTTTTTTGCTTTGTTTAGGGTGGTTCTCACTTGGACATCTGAGATGACAGGGAGATTACATTCAGCTGGGATAAGTATTTCTTCTTTTGGGGGTGAAGGAGGGGAGAAATTTGCACTGAACCTGTCAGCCAGAATGTTGGCAATATCTGTGGGTTCAGTGTATTTTATGTTGTTGTGAACCAACTCTGAGCATATCTGAGGATTTCCGCCCAGGTTTCTAACATAGCTGAAGAAGGCTTTGTGGTTATCTTTAGTGTCCTTAGCGATTTTTCTCTCAAAGTTGGCCTTGGATGTTTTTATGAGAGAACATAGTTTTCTGCTAATGTTGATCAGAGATGTCTTCCCTTCATGGGATTTTGCTCTGACGTGCAGTAGCTTCCTTCTTTTGTTGTACAATTTGTTTATGGCTGAGGTCCACCAGACAGGACGCTTACCTTTGGTGGAGAGGGACTTGGATTTGTTTGGGATTGCATGATCCATGCATTCTTGGAGATGTCCGTAGAAAGCATTTGTGAAGGATTCAGCATTGTGGGATGTGGTATCCACTGGCACAGTGGGCTTAAAGGATACCATCTCAGTCTTAAGAAGAGTGAAGTCTGCTTTTGAGAAGTTCTTCACTGTGGTCTTTTGTGCTGGGGGTGGAGGTGGGATATGTATATCCAGGGTGATTAGTTTGTGGTCAGATCTCACTAGTGAGGGGTATACTTCCGGTGTGGAGCATTTTGTCCCCATGTTTGTGATGATCAGGTCTAGTATATTATCTCCCCTAGTGGGAGAGGTAACTAGTTGTTCCAGTGCATTTGAATTTATGAATTCCAGGAACCTTTGGGCTAGGGTATTAGGGCTAGAATAATGTACCCAATCTATGTTTGGGTAGTTGAAGTCTCCCAGTATGATGGTATTTTGTGATACATTCATATCCTCCAATGTCTTCAGGAAGGCTGAGTGGGGTTCTAGAGATTAGGAGGGTGGTCTGTAACATGCTACCAGTTGTATAGCAGTTTTGCCTATGGTTAGTTGCACCTGTATGGTCTCTGATGCTTCATGTGTTGCTACTAACCTGGAGGTGTGGGTGTCCTTGATGAATATGGACACTCCCCCTCCCTTTGTGGTTCGGCCCAGGTTTTGGAGCCGAAAAGCATGATACGAGGTATAGCCTGGTAGCCCTGGGGTGCTCTCTGGAGCCTTGAACCAGGTTTCAGTTACTGCACAGACGTCGATGTTCTCCATGCTGAGGAGTGCATCAAGTGCCTGCATCTTGAGATTTACACTTCTGGCGTTGAGCAGCATTACCCTTAGTTTTTTTCCATTTTTGTTTTCTAAGGAGGTGGGTTTGTCTTTTGAGCCTTGCCTAAAAAAGGCACTATGGGGGTGGCAAGAGCCTTAGCCAATATCCGGAAGTCCAGTGGTGACAGGTGTAAGCCATCCCTTGCGAAGCAGCGTGGCTTGTCCAACATGTCATCCCAGGCAGACAGACATTGGATCCCCTTAGAATGACACCAGTACTTGAGCCAATTGTTAAAGCTGATCATCTTGTCTTTGTATTGTGGTATCATTCTTGGTGAGGGCAGGATGCTGCTCAGGGTCAGGGTCATACCAGCCTGGGCTACATAATCGGAGAGCTCCTCTATGTCTCTTTTCATGTAGTCCAGGGAGGTACGTCTCAGGTCATTCACACCAGCATGGACAATGACGGAGTTATATTTGTACTTGCTTTGGAGTGACTTGAGTGCGTGTGTTATGTGGCGGATCCTAGCTCCCGATAGACAGCTCACAGTCACCTTCTCCTTGTTCAGCCTGGTCAGCGGGATATCAGTGTGTCTGACTATAGAGTCACCTATTACTAGTGTATCAGGCAAGGTGTTTGGCCTTAAGGGCTGTGATTGGTTGACACACTGATTTCAACTCCCTTAATGGTTAATGGTTAAGGTGCTTACCTCACAAACATTAATATAAAGGGAAAGTAGAAATGAAATCAATAAAGTTTTTTATAAGAAATTAGTATAGGATGGTATCTCCTAAAGTAAGAAACAGGGAAAGGAAAAATTTAAGAATTCTTTCTGTGAATGTCAATAGTATAAAAAATATTACTAGAAGGTGTAACAAATATGACATTGATATAATTTTTCTGGAGGACATAACAATTCTGGCACATGAAAAAAGGTTACAGACACAAAAAATATGGAATGGGGAAATAATATGGGACATAGGGAATGAGCAGTATTCAGGAATAGCAGTTCTATGTAGAAGAACATAGAAACTTCTGGATGTAATATTAGTCAAAATGGGAAGATTGACAATTATAGATGTAAGATGACAAGAAAAGGTGTAAAGAATTATTGCTATATATGCATAAGTGATTAGTAAAGAAAGGGAGAATCTACTTCAGAAAATATTGGATTACATATTTTAAACATGGATATAATAATTACAAGAGATTTTATTGTGACTTAAGGATTAATAAAAAAGAAAAGAAGAAAAGATGTAACAAACATGACAGAAATAATAAAATGTGGAAAATTCATTATATGGAATAAAGAAACATGGACTTACAGGAGAGGTACTTCAAAATCTGAAGTAAATTATTTTTGGTATCAGAAGAAATATGTATAATGGAAGAAGAAACTATTGCAACAGGTTTTTCAGATCATTTGGCAATGCGGTTGGAAATATATCACAATATGGCATATATAAAAGAAGGGAAAGGTATAAAAAGAATAAATGAAAAGGAATGAAATGAAAAAGGAAAAAGATATTAACCAATTATTGAAGATTCATATTAGTATGAAAGCATTTTATGTTAATTGGTAAGAATGGCAGATTGCTTTTAATAGAGAATATAAAGATTATCTGTTTTGTAAAAATAAAGAAAAAAAAAAGAAAAGTGGGAATATGCTAAAATACAAGTGCAATGAATAGTTTAGAAAATAATACTAGAGATTATTATAAGAAGGAAAAAAGTTTATAAGAAAAATTATTAGAAAGTTAGAGAAGTATTATATAAACAAAAATATTTTTACAAGGAAGAAAGAGGAAGTTTCATTTTATTTAAGTAAGGTATTGAAGGAGGATAGTAGCATAATGAGAGAAAAAAGTGATAAAGAAAGTAATATTAAAAACGTCTGCAACAAATAAGATATGTGGAGAAAGTGTTTAGAAAAAACAGTGACATTGTATAAAGAAATGGGAAGTAAATACATTTTCTGAATAAATTAATAAAGAATTTGAATAAGAGATTCTATTGTATGAATTAGTAAAAGTGTTTACACAGTTAAATGTGGAAACAGCATCTGGCCCAGGTGGTATTGGGTTTGAAATGTGTAAAAATCAAGAAAGATAGCAGGAAAAACTATTTAATATGGGTATTCAATGAATGCTTAAATGAAGGATCAAAATATAAGGAATTGTGTAGTGGAATATTAACATTTATACAGAGAAAGGGGAGAAAAAGAAGATATAAAAACTGGAGACCTGTAGTCCTAAATAATGCAGATTATAAGACAATTATGACTATAATACAAAAGAAAATAAGATGCAATGCATACTGGTGAAAAGTGTGTATGTGGTTTAAAAGGAAAGGATGCTAAGAATTACTAATTATAGTGACAGAAATTATAGATGATATAAATACAGACAGAAAAAGAAGGAAAGGTGATAAAAACTTATGGTACATGATAGTAAAGCATTCAATTCAATATAGCATAATATAATGTGGAAAATAGTGGGTATGTATAATCGTAACAAAAATCAAGCAAAAGTGTAGAATAGCTTATAAAAATAATAATGTAAGAGTTTTAGTCATGGGATAGTTAAGTAAAGAAACAGATATAAATAATGATATAAGACAAGAATGTCCTATGAGGAGTATTTTATTTATTTTAACCATGAATATAATAGTTAGAAAAACCAGAAAATGAAGAATGTAAATTATAAAATTCAAATGGAAGCTGGAATTCCAGTTATGATGTCATATGCAGATGATATTATTATACTAACTAAAAATAGAGAGTGGATGAGAAAAAGTTATTATATTTAGTTGAAAGTTTAAACAAAAGAGGTATGACATTTAATAAAGAAAAAGTAAAGGAATTGGTGATACAATAAAAAATAGCAGGTGTACAATTTTCTATGAAAGAAATATCTGGTTTAGGGATACATTTTTATAAAGAAGAAAATAAAAAGGGATGGGATATCATAAAAAGGAGATCAAAGTTATTTGTATATTATGGAAAATGTATAGATTGTCATATAAAAAGTGTTAATAGGAAATATAGCATATTTATCCAGTGTTGTTATAATTCCTGGAGGATATGGAAATTTTTTACTAGAAATATTCTTCTCCTTTATATGGAAATCAAAATTAAATCCTGTTATAAGGGGTGTAATATACATAAATACAGAAGACAGAGGATTAGGGATGGTAAATCCAATGGCTTATGCTGCTTTATTAAATTTGTATAAGGTATTGAAATGGTTAAATGAAAAAAATGAGAAATTAGTGACAAGTTTATTGAAGTATAAGTATAAGGAATTTTGGGAAAATATAAAAAATAATAATAGAACAAAGGAATATTTTAATGAAGAAATAGAGAATTATCAACAAAAGATAAGAATGTAGAAAATAAAGATTGATGAAGTGAAAGAAAATAGAAAAATATAGTATAATAATATTATGAGAAAATATTAAGTGAAAGAAAATAGAAAATATAGTATGATAGTATTATTGTGTCAGTCTTTGATGAAATGCTTTAGAAGTAAGGATTAAAACAATTAAAGAAACAAGTCATGTAGATATAATGTTGAATGCTAAGATTTTTTTGTGGAGGTTGGCAATAAAGAAATTACCTGTTAAGACAAATATGCCTTATAAAAAGTAAAGTAAAAGAATGCACTTGTATTGTGGAGAAGACAAAAAAAATAACATGTTTTCTTAAAGTGCAAGATAGTTAAAAAGCTGTGGAATAAATTATATATAGATTTTTTGAAAACATCAGAAATTATGAGGCTATAAATAAGGACATGATTGAATATGGATATTATGAAAACATGAACAAAAAACTGAAAATAGATTTAGATAAGAACATATTTTATGTAGATTGGGTATTATGGAATGAAAGAATTAATGAAATCATCTTTAATGGAAACTGGATATTGTCACTAATGTTGTGTCCTTCGGCTTTTCCCGGTTAGGGGTCGCCACAGCGGAACTCCGGTCCGCTAATGACTGGCAGTAGATTTTTACATGCAGAGTTGCCAGCTCTGATGCACAACCTTCAACGAAGGTACACCCATACACACATGTCTCCACACAGAAGACGCTTTAGCTGAGAATCAAACAGGACAACATCTTACTGTGAGGCGACAACGCTACCGCAGCACCACCACTGCAGTCACTAATATTAAAGAATAATAGACTGTGGTTATGGAAAAAGGAGTGGGGGTCCATATAAAATTATAGAAAGGGAAAGTTTTGATGTGTAAAAATAAGAAAATAAAAATGATTTATATATATATATATATATATATATATATATATATATATATATATATATATATAAGCCCTACTCTTTTGGATAGGTGCCATGGGATCTTTTACATCTACCTGAGCTACCAGCAGTTCGGACCTCACTTTAATGTCTCATCTGAAGGACAGCACCACCCTTATACTGCACTGTCAACAATTAATCTGCCTGGTGTGGGAATCAAATCCACAACCTTCTGCACCAAAGGCAAGTGTGCTACCTGTTGTGTACCTGACACTGCATTAATATTAATCATATGTTTTTCAGCAACTAAAATCACTAAAGCAATAGCTACTGGGTCAGATCTGGGATGAGTGTATAAAAAAATTAAAAAACTGAGGCACTTTACAAAATATTGTTTCTTTGGGGCAACAGACTTGCTGTCAAGAAAATTGCAGGATGTGATAAAAACATCCTCCTAAGCAAAGAGAACAGGAGAATTAAGTTCTGGAAATTTCAGTTGTAACAAATCATAATACTTCCTGACGAACTGAGAAACATCACTGCTTTCTCATAGAAACAACTGATTCATTCTATAAACAATTGCAGAGAAAGAGAATCCTTCAAAATTACTGGGTCAAAGCCACATTTTTTTCAGAATCTGAATCAGAATTCTGTGGAAATAATTCATACGCCATGGTTTTTGAATCATTTTTGAGGTTCAAACACAATGAGGAATCCCATTTTCTTTTACCCAAAACAGTCGTACAGGAGTGGCTAAGATCCTGCACTAAATGTTGAACTAAGCTCAATAAATTAGTCCTGCACACGGTAACTCAAAAGGATATGTGTTTACATTTTTGATTTTTGTCAGCAGGACCCAAGAAGAAAGGCAAGTGGTCTGAGGACCCAGCTTTAGCCACAGCATAGTCTGCCACATGTGGCTGAGGCATTTTATCAGCCTGCTGTGGTGACAAAGGCTATGTGGCTGGAAGAAGGTACAACTGAAGAATCTGTAGGTTATTCCATGGTTAAGATGAAAAAAAGTACTTGATTCCCAGGAAGGCCTGACAGCAACAGTTAGTAAAATAGGTACTTTGTAAAAAAGTATTTTTTCCCATTAAAAACAATGAACAACTTTCTACCACAAGAGTACAAAAGTAATGCTCTTGATGTGTGCAAACGTCATGTGACAGTCATTATAAGCCCTTTCTCCTAGCTAAATGTAATAAATTTTACAGAAAAAAACTTATGTTATAAAATGTAAAATGGAAGGCTTTTTCTCTGAAGATAACTTACCTGCCCAACAGTGCAAACAGTGTTAGCTGACTATTCATCCTCAAAAGCCCACAGAGGAGCTATCTCCTCAGAAAAGCCCTGAAGGTACCCAAAGCTGAATTTTAGTCAGTTCAGCTTGAGACGACTAATTGTTTGGGTGCATGGAAGTTGCCCTGAAGGCTCTGGAAGCTAGCTGGCTGTTGAATCCTGTACAGGATGAAATCTCATATAGCTAAGACTACTGCAGCAGTGATCACTTGAAGAAATAAAATAAATATACAGAGCCAGCCAATATTGCTAACATCCTGGCAGATAGGTTCAGTGCTAACTTTACCCCCCTCTCACCCATCAAAGGGCCTGTCTTAATACCGGAAGAATATAAAGCCCCTCTAATCATGGATGAACGAGTAAAGACCGCCCTCTCCAAAGCCAAAAACACAGCATCCATAGGACCAGACAACATCCCAGGCTGCATACTGCATGAACTACAGAACGAACTGGCACCCCACCTAAGTGCCATGTACAATCATAGCCTCACCTCAGGCTATATGCCTACTGTATGGCGTACAGTGACAGTTATCCCACTCCACAAAGGGGGTGCTACCATGGACCCCAGTAACTACTGTCGCATTAGCCTGATGAGCCTGGTCTGAAAGGCCATGGAACGTATCTTCTTGGAGCTTATAAACAAAGACATAGGTAACCTCCAAACCCTGAACCCCACTCAGTTTGGGTTTGTAAAAGGTAGATCATGTCTACTAAACCTGATTGACTTCTTTGAAACAGTCACAAGAGCCATAGACGAAGGCAAGGTAGTGCACACAGCCTATCTTGATCTTGCCAAGGCTTTCAACACCATTCCCCACTCTGGAATTATTGATAAACTCACTAAACTGGGCATAAACCCCTATGTCACAAAATGGGTGGCCAACTGGCTCACTGACAGGACCCACACAATAAAAGTTGCCGACTCCAAGTCCAACTTCAGATCAGTGACAAGTGGAAAACCATAGGGTTCAGTCATGGGTCCTCTCCTGTTTGGCATCTACTTTTCTGAAGTGCAGGCCAACACAGAAGGTCTTTGGCTAACAAAGTTCGCAGATGACTGCAAACTGGGAGTCATAATAGAATCACCAAATGATGTTGACATTCTACAAAAGGGCCTCACAGAGACAGATGCTTGGTGTCAAAGTCACTGCCTCAACCTCAATGCTAAGAAGTGCATTGTCATCTCCTCTGGGAAAAACTCAGTACCTATGAACTACCACATAAGTGATAGCTCACTAAACACTGAAAGTGTGATAAGAGACCTTGGGACACAGGTGGATAGCAGTCTGTTCTTTGATAACCACATCACCATAGTAGTCAGGAAATCCTTCTACGTGGCACACCTCATCACAAATGGGTTCTTATCTAGAAAAAAGGAGGTCATTGTTCCTCTCTACTCATCCCTCATTAGACCAGTCATACAGTACAATGCCTCGTTTGGCATGTATCTCACAAGACACCAACAACAATTGGAGAGGCCACAGAAATACCTCACTAAGAGGATTACTGGCCTCAAACAGATGCCATATGCAGACCGTCTCAAAAAACTCCAGCTCTACTACATCGCATATCACCTACTCAGAGGTGATCTCTGCCTAACATACAAAGCTATGTCAAACCCAGAGCTGTTGGACAAGCTACACTTAAAGAAATACCAATTTCTCCGTACCACACGCTTCATGGACCTAAACCTCGTCACCACAATAAACAGAACATCCTGGAGA
This sequence comes from Protopterus annectens, assembly GCF_019279795.1. Lineage (NCBI taxonomy): Eukaryota > Metazoa > Chordata > Ceratodontiformes > Protopteridae > Protopterus > Protopterus annectens. Next base: position 476,035,208 of record NC_056744.1, read on the forward strand.
GATAGATTCCTGTCCCAGATACTCCCTATACTCTGGAACAAACTCCCCATTCCTGTCAAGCAAAGCTCCTCATTGGCCCTCTTTAAGAAAAACCTTGACGACTGGATAGGAAATAGAAAATTCACCCCAGGGATCACTTCTGCAGCACTGCTTGACAGGGGCACAGGAAAATAATTTTCTTGGGTGGTGAAAGCCAGGGAACCTTTTTGGCTAGGCTTATATAGGCCCCAGGGCCAATAGCCTAGTACTTACCTATGAACCTATGAACCTATGAACGTTGTGTTATGGTACTGCAAACAATAAAGGGAAAATTATATAGACAAAAGAACAGGTAAAAGATAAAGCCAAAACACGCAAAAAAGAAATACAACTAAAATGTTCTGTCTCATCTAAGATATATACTTTATAGCCTTAAAATAAAATCAGTAACCTCATCAGCAATTCACCAGAGTAATATATGCAATGAGAGAGAAAAAAGATGATAAATGCTTCTCTTCATCTCTAACACAAAAAAGAACATTTTCATACTGAAGAGAGAAACATTTCAGTAAAAAGGAAAATTTACTGTGTGGAAAATGAGCTTGTTGTAGGGGGAAATTAATTATCTGTTAAAAAAATGTTTTGTTTGTTTGCTGCTTGACATTCTCCATTTCTACCATTGTCTCACAATAATAAACAGACATCATGTTAACATACTTACATGTTAATACAGCTGATGGCAGTAATGCTCAACACACAAAATGAGTGCTGATGGTAGCATAAAGTGGATAGTTATATTATTCAAATTCAGAGTCAACACAGGAAGGGTAGGGCAGAGGTGAAAACTGCCCTGAGTACCAACTTGTGTGTGAGTGCACGCGTGTGTGTGTGTGTGTGTGTGTGTGTGTGTGTGTGTGTGTGTGTGTGTGTGTGTGTGTGTGCGTATGGTGTGCATGTGTGTGTGGGGGGGGGGATGCATTGCTAGATGCTACCTTAGAAAATAGAACAATTTTACAGTTTACATGCTGCCAGTATTAATCATGATCATAGTTTCTTAAAGACAGCTTGTGAACTGGGAAACTGCTCTTTCACTTCAAAGATAACAGCAAGTTATTAGGTTACTACATTTATAAGCACTTTGTTACAAACTGACTGTTTCAAAGAATATAGCAAGATGAAGCCTAGATCCAATTTTATTTGCTTGAACAAACTGCAGTATCTTAGTGGGCATTTCATATGCCACAGTAGAACTCACAAACCTTTCTAAACAAGACCAATAAACAATATGGAAAAGCCTGAAAGTATAATTATTAAATTCTTGGCGTACAAGGACAAGTAACTTTCTTCAATCAGCATGAGGAATGATGACTTATAATGGTAATGTGGATGCCCAACTATGTTTAGCAATAATTATCCTAGTGTGGTTCAATAACAGAAAATAATTTGGCCCTTTATTAAAGTGCAGAAAACAAGAAACAATGCCCACCATATCTGTCACGTCCAACAGAATTTAAAAATTGCATTTCAGCATTTGCAAGAACTTTCCAAACCTTTAATGAGGCAACATATGTTTTAGAGCTCAGTACTGTTTTCAGTTCTGGCCAAAAGGAGCGACGCCACAGAAGGAAAAAGAGGAAGAGACTGCTTGTCATTTGGATATGCAGTATCTCTGAAAAAAATAAGTAAAGCACTTAGGAGCTTAACCTGTAATGAAAAGCTTGAGAACTATGTAGCAAGAGTCAGAAACAATAAAAGCCAAAATATAGTATTTTAAATAAGAAAGAACTCAGTAAGGTTAAATAATTCCCTCTGGTTATAATCTCCACACTTTTCAGTATTACCAAATATTATTTTATATTCCTACCACATTTCCTTGCATACTTTCGCCTGCTAAAGGTATAATAAGGAAGGCTTATTTTGCTTCCATTTAAGCAGATCTTTTGATGATATTTTTATCTTGTGACACATTATGATTTTGGTGTTAATTTCTTCCTTTGGTTAATTTGGGAGAATGACATTTTTTTTCATTTACAAGAATTTTAATAACATCGTTTGGTAATAGATTTATTTATTTATTTATTTATTTATTCATCCATTCATTCATGTATGCATGTATTTACTTATTTATTTAATTTATTTATTTATTTTGAATTTTTAACCAGGACAGAACACTGACCCTATTTGGACACATTTCCAGATTACATTTACTAATGATTTTGATGCTTGAAATGTGTATTTGATGTTAGTCTGGTAAACATTCTGATGACAATGCTGTCAATACTTCACTACCTGCAAGCATTTGTCCTCCCCCCCGCATTTTATTTGTAATACACCTGAATTCTAATTTCTCTGGATTTGACATATTGTTCATACTTGCTACACACATTTTGAATTCCAGAGCATTTTCTTAAAAATAAACTTAAAAAGCATAATATAAACAAATGTAAATATTTTGTCAACAATACAAGCTATTAAAACTGAACAGATGGCAATGGTAGCAGTAAGAAGCATTTTATACCATGGTAATAGTCAATGAATTCATATTCTTCTTCCCAAATACTGTAATATATTATAATGCACACAAACCCCAAATTATATTTTTTGTAAACTTTCACAAATTTTCATATCTTGAAAACTGCAACCTAGACACATATTGTTAAATCATTTTTTTTAAGCAGCCATAAACTTTCACATGGCAACAAGAAATTCCTCTATGACTGTATGGTTACTGAGAGTTTTACAGAAATACGAAAACATATTTAATTGTATAATTAGAAAAATAAATTATACTGCCTGTCAATCAAAATGTTCAACTTACAATGCAAATATCAAAGACAGTTTTCAACAGCATATAAAGCTTCACTTAAGGTCATACAACAGTTTTAAGTCACTTATTTTTAGATAATTGTCACTGATGAAGTAGCACCCTGATCCCATGTACAAAATGGGAAAAAGGGGTTGTGGATGGATGGATTTTTTGAAGTATTAACTACATATGGAAATATTGCTTATTTTCATAATTGCTAGCAAGAATCTTGCAATATTTACAGTGTGGTGTGATATAAACAGCACTGACAGTGAATTATCCTGTCTCCCATGTAGTAATTCACTCCATGCACCTCAACAACATGTGGGTCTCTCAGTTATGCAGATAAGAATAATAAATGGCAAACAAAAATATTTTTCCCCCGCAGGACATCCTACATTAGCAATCTTAGTGTTATTTTTTAATAACATCTATCCTCTTCTAATATTCCCTATTATTAGCTGGTAGGTCACTTAGTTAAAGAAGCCAGATGCAAAAAAAGTCCTGGATGCCATAAGGCAGTATGGGTGTGAACCAGACGTATACAAAAAACGTGTTTTAGGCTTGAATAAGTCAAGTGTCTTCCTAACTTTTCATAGAAGCATGTTACTTTGATCAAAAGTTAATCATACAAAGAGTGTCAACAAGTCACATGGGTGCCATTCCAAAATCTCAAAAGAAAAAATGACAATCATAATTTTAAAAAAATTAATCCCTTACACCTATGTACCATTGATTATTTGCCATAGTCTCACCACAAACACTTTACAGAAATTTACTGTAGTTGCAGCACAAACACTGTCTCACCTGGTCACCTCTAAGCCCCATTAAGAGTAAAAGCCATGAAAACAATACAGAAACCATAATCGAAATAAAAAAAATAAACAATATCATATTATTGAAAGTGACAACATGCAAAATTCTGTCAAAAAGTTCAACTGGTAGGGAGGCTTAAACTAATGATACTGCTGCTGGTAGGCAGCACAAAGTACCACTATTACTATTTTGGTACGTTAGTGTCAAAGATGGAGCAGCCTTATGTGTGTAAACCTTTTTTTTTTTTTTTGATATTCTTCCTTTAGAAATTTTGAGGAGTTACTGATGTGACATGTTGATGGTCTCTACACAATTAACTTTTGATCAAAGTAACAAGATTTGATTAAAAGTGAGGAAGCCATTTTAACTTTATATTCTAGGTTGCTTTGTATTTGGAGTTCACTTCCATCAGTTGTTTACAGATAAGGTGAAGTTTAAAACATTGTTTAGGGAAGCGTAATTCTGATACAGTATTTCTGTTGAATTTTCTTGACCTGTTGGCAGTATCCTCTCTTCCAGATCCAGTTTATACAAGTGAATTGGTAAATTTAATTTTCTAGTTTTAATTTTGGATAGGTATATTTAACTTAACTCGTCAGCTTACTACTAGATTTTTGACACCTGTACCTTCTCTTTTAGAACAATCCCTTGAAAGCTGAAGGTCAGAGTGGTGGAACATTTTTGTATTCTTATTCTTTAGTCAGACAAAAAGCTATGAGAATGGATGGCTTCTTGTAGGTTCAGTTGGTCTGGTATTGTTGTTGTTGTTGTTCTTTTCGGCTTTTCCCAGTTAGGGGTCGCCACAGCGGAACTCCGGTCTGCTAATGATTGGCAGTAGATTTTTTTATGGTACCGACTTGCCAGCCCGATGCCTAACCTTCAGCGAAGGCACGCCCATTCACGCATGTCTTTCGGATGCCACCCGACCACGGGGAGGACATGCAGACTCAGTTGGTCTGATATATTGACACCAAATGCAACAGTTCAAGTCTTAGAACAAAAGTATTCAAGTATTAACTATTAAATCTACTAACTCAGGTGGTGATGCACTGTACGCCAATTCCATTGGCAAAAACTGGAATGCTCTCCCCAACAACCTTAGACTTATACCCACTCTCCACCAATTCAAAATACAACTTCGAACTCTATTAAAATCTCAATGGCTATGTCCATGCTCTAATCCAGACTAATAGCTCAGGCTCCCAACTCAACCCGGCCTACATAGGCCTCCATCCAGCCCTTAACTTAAGGGTCCACTATTAAGCCCTAATTACTCATCTTTACTAACTTATATCACTAATTGAATTTTTCTTTTTACCTACTGTTATATTTTTGTATTTTTAATGTTGCCTGTCTCAATTTCCTAGCTTATGTCACTATATTTTTATATTTTATATTTTTTATGTACCTCTGTGCTTTGGAGCTTTTCTCCCCGGGTCTCCACTGAAAATGGATATGTATCCAGTTGGACTAACCCGGTCAACAAATGTAAAATAAATAAAATAAAAATATAAATAAAAAAATATTCATTTGTAAGAACAGACTGTAGATGTACAAAATTTAAGCTATTTACTACATAGGTTTAAACTATTTGCTTTACAAGTTTGTTTGCTATTAGCAGTTATTTCATTTTGTTATAGTATATGCATAAAAATATGAGTTCACATTTCTGGCATACTTATGTTGGAAATTATGGATTATGAATATTATGTGTCTTATTAGCTGAAGAAAATATGGCAGTCCTACATCCCCTAACAGCACTTCCTATTAAATGAAATGACTCTTTGATCACAGTTCATTTGGTTACTGTTTTCATCCTTGTGAGCTGTTTCACTTGGTAATGGTACATTTAAGTAAGGTAGTAGTAGGGCCAAAGTCTATCACATGAGGACTACACACAGGGCTTGCCAGTATATTAAGCTGATGTTAGTTGTGTTTTGCTTGGCAGTTTTGGCAGTTTTTTTTTTTGTCCTTTTGGATCGTTGCAATTGCATTCAGCAGATTTTGAGTCATCGCCTCACAGCAGATGCATTTCATACTTTGGCACTTTAATGGGTATGTCATTAAAAATTATTTGCAGGAAGTGGTATAAAAGTGCAGTTAAAAATAAAGAAACTTTTTTTACTGATGTTACTCAACTAGTTTGAAACTCTGTAAGGTGCTTTTACAAGACTGCACGTATTTATTTATGTATATTATAGTGATATAATACATGCTTATGACAGTTTATACCCTTTTGTTTGTCATGAATATTTGTGCTCAGACCAGATTATTAGACTAGGTAAGTGCACAGTTAACCTTAACTCTTTAGCTGCTTTTGACTACTATGGTAGCTAATAAAACCTTACATATTAGTAGACTAAGGGAGGGTATCAGTGTACATAAAATATCTTCACATAGTCAGTGGAGCCAACATATTTACAACTTTACTTTACCACTGACAGGCTGCATAAGTGATAAAGCAGAACTTAAAACCACGATTAAATACTCTTTTAAGTTACAATTCACTGCCTTCCACAATGCCTGTTTTTTAGTTAGTGCGACCATCTCAAATGAAAAGCTATATTTAAAGGTTAACGTCTTGACTTCTTGTCTGGTATCAAAAGTGTTTAATCTCTCAGGCACTTTTAGAGTTCAGCACTGTGGTCTGATACTGCTCCATAAGTCATTCATAAGCAACTCTTTCAAACACTTGCTGATACAATTCTCTTCAACTTCTTTGCTTATATATAGTTCCACATTTAAGTAAGTTAAGAATAATTCATACTTTAATCAATTTGATTCAATGGTTGCTCTTTCCTTGTCAGTCAGATATCAATAACAGGCTTCAGCATCTCTTAAACAACAAAAGTACTCATGTCTTTGGTATTTGCATCACTTATATGGTGTTTCTTAGTCTTTGGTATCTGCGTTACTTATATGTTGTTCCTTATCGACATAGATCACAGTATAAAAACCTATGTCTGTAAGCAGTTAACCTTTCATGTTCTGCTACAGTCTTTGATGTTTTAGCTGCCTCCCTCTAAACCACCCACCCCACCCCATCATCATATCAGAAAATCTCTGTTCTTCAAGTCATGGCAGCCATATTCATGAGGCAGACATATTTTACATATGAGCTGTTCTGCAGAACACAGACTGCATTATTGCTGACCTAGCCTAACTTTAACATTCTAATGAGACAGACAAGATAGACTTTGTGAATCAAATCCACCAGTAACAAAGAGTTAAATAATTATTTTGGAACTGTACTTGGCATGCAATCAATATATTCTTACCAGTTCAGGTGTCTATAAAATTAGAAAACTCATGCACGCTTAATAATTTCTTTAAATTCAAAACTTAATAAAATTATGTAACAGTGAGTCCAGTATCACTGCTGAAAATCATTTAGCAGACTAGCTGCAGCTTACAACTAGACTAATTTTGTTTTCCTTTTTCAGACCAAAAGGAGGAATGTTACCACAGTTCAGATTTCAGTACCCCTTCATTACTTCTTGTCAATCAGGCGCATCTTTTTTTTTTTTTTTTTTGCTGTTCCTCCTGCATATCATGGTTAGTGGTCCAACCCCCCCCCCCCATGCCTCGTCTGCACCAGGTCTGACAGCCACTCCTTCCCACCCTGACTTAACTAATTGCTGGGGCTGGTCACAGACTGAAGGTAATGGGGATTGTCACATCTGAGCTTCTGTCCAGGGAGGGTCTTACTTATTGGCCTATGCTTTGTTCCTCCCACTCCCCAATTTTAGTGGCTTGTGGTCCAGTCCAAAGTAAGTCTGTGGAATGTAGGTATGTGGCATATCACCCCTCCTCTGCAGCAGCTTAGCCAAGCCTACTGCTAACCCACTGTCCACTCCTCTTCCCTGGAGATTAAATATTATGATTCAGTAAATCCTCAGCAAGACTTCTCAAGTGTATAAAAAGCTTGAACTATAATGATTGTAATTTGTCACCTCAGTTCACAAATGTACACCAGCTATGTTAATAAACAGAGTATCATTTCCTTAGATATTGGGAGACACTTCAATGCAACACTGAAGAAATTATGTTATATTTATTTCCAGTAAATACCTTAGTCCATTAAGTTGTTATTGCATTCATTTTTTATGCAACACCATCTATTTCTAGTTTTCATTTAAAATTGTTATGTGCCTGCAGACTTCAGCAGGAAAGAACTTCACAAGAAAAAGAAAGAATGCTGACCATAAGTGAGTTAGGAGTGGACTTGATGTTACAGGAGTTAAGCTACAAGAAACCCTACCGCACAGAATAGCGACTCTCCTACACTGATCAGTCATCCATCATGGACTGTACTGGACCTTTTGTTGGAGAACTGTGTAATATAGGGTTTACCACAGTAGGATATGTGACTAGTACCCTACATAATTTTAACATACTATCAGAAATTCTTACAAGTAGGCAGCAACACAGCAATCACAGGTGTGAGCTTTTTTAGCAGGGTCAGTTGAGGAAGAATACCATAAGGATCAGGCAATAGCTGCTGGTGAAGAAATCAAAAAACCTTATCACTAGCTGAAACCAATGTATTTATTTATTTATTTATTTATTTATTCAGTTTTGTAACTGGGGTAGAGCACTGATCCAAGTGAAGTTTAATGAAAACCATCCCAATATTACGTATAGCATTCAAAAATCTACAAGAAAAGTATGAATGACCTCTATAATTCATGACTCTAAAATGAGAAGATATGTAAGAAATTTTGCTCCAGCAACAGAAAACTCTGCTACAGAAATGAGTGCTGAAGGGTACTCATTGCCTGATATGCTAAATGCTTGGGAGGGAATCCAAGATCTAGGAACAGAAAACAAAAGAAATGATCACATATGAATTGTGCATAACACCTGCTCATTGGTTTTTGTAAACATTCTAGAAAGAAACTTTGTCAAAACGGGGGCGTGGCTAGGATGCTGAACTGATAGCTGCACTTCATTTCAGCTCTCTTACCTCAATACAATTCCTGACAGGAATTTTACAAAATAATATTTAATTTGAAGAAATTTTTATTACTAACTTATTTCTAATAACTCTGAGCATCTATAAGAAAAATTTTATTGTCAGAACTTGAATAATTCCTGTCAAATTAATTACTGGAAAATCAGCACCAATATCAGCTTTACAGCATGAGTCATCTAAGGAATACAGCACAAGACTCTTCTCTCAAAAAGACCTGCAGTCTCTCATTACAAATATACAGGAACTTACAATAAAAATCGACAAGATGGACAATAAAATAGATACTTTTAAAGAAAAGTGCTCACAACAACTGGAACAGCTTCAAGAAATGTTTACACAGCAGAAAGGACAGATATCACTTATTGAACAGTCATTAAGTGACATTGACACTAGAGTCCAAATAGAAGAACAACAAACTGAATTCTTACTTCAACAGAATACATATTTACTAGAAAAGCTTGATGATATGGAAAACCGAACAAGAAGAAATAATATTAGAATATATGGTCTACCAGAAAAATCTGAAGGGGACAATATGATAAACTTTCTTACCACCTGGATACCAGATGTAACAAAAATACCTGAAGCTCTTTCATATGGTATAGAACGGGCATAGATCACTAGCAGCTTCTGGAAATGCTTCTTCTCCGGTAAGAACAAGCCGAGATCTATAATTGTGAGACTTTTTCTACACAAGATAAAGATCTTATATTAAGAAATGCTTGGGCAAATTCTCCCATCAAATACAATGATTCATTAATAAGATTTGACAATGATTATTCTACAAAGGTGGTTTCAAAAGAAAAGAATTTCTACCAATAAAAAACCTTGAAGAAAAAGCAACTGAAAGTCCATCTTTTATTCCCAGCAAGACTGAAAGTTTTTCTACCAAATGGAATAAAAATCTTTGAAACAGTAGATTCAGCAATAAAATACCTTACCAACAACAACATCCTAACACATGAAGAATCTATGGACTGGACAATAAGTACACAAGAGAAATGCTGAAGTAAATAATTGGAAAACTGTTGAGCAAAAGAAAAAAACTAAAGGACAAATAATCTTACATATGTTATATTCTGTAAAAATCTAAATAATAATACTAACAACAAAAAAGTTCTTACTGTCTTCAAGTTACACCAAAACAGGTACTGTTTTCATTTATATTTTAAATGTCAAAATTAGCATAAATGTAAATACATTTATCTCAAATCACATCAATATACTAAGCATAATTTAAACATTACTCTATTTTTCATTATTATCCATCTATTATTTTCATATTCTTAATCAGAGTAATCAATGCATAATAATGTTCCCAAATAGTTTATTTATTTATTTATTTATTTATTTATTTTCTCTCTTTGTGTTTTGTTGTTTTTATTTGTTCTCTTCTTTTATAAAATCTTCATTAACTTATAATATTTTAATCAGTATATGGTTATATTGCTTAATAGGTATAGTAATGGCTGCTATATAACTTATTATCAGTTACATCCCTGACAGTATTACTTTTTATAAGTTAAAAGTGTCCCTGTTTGGATAAACGCCAATGCTGGGCAGAAATGTGTTGCTTTTGAAATGAAGTATTTCAGTTAGGATGTATCATAAGACTACTTTAAATAATCTTAAAAGATGTTCTGCCTTTGACCCATATGCACATACTGATATAGTCCAGTGAAAAATATGTTTTAAGTGATATTTTGAGGCTATAAGTCATGTGTGTTGTGGCTCCAGACATCCGGAGTTGAAAGATGCTTGTGACTAGCTTAGATATCCTGTTGTCTTTTCTTTTGTAGAGAAATAAGGCATAGCATGTTTAAAATGCAAAGTTTGACAGTTGTGAACACTACTCCACAAACTAGAGTGCTCAGTGCACACTACATGAGTTTGTCACCAAGTAAGAGAAGGGAAAAGAAAAAGAAAAACACATACCTTTTCCGCTTGGTTCTCGAGACAATTTAACAGCCACAAACATCACTAGAAACTTGAGTTACTTATTGCTTGTCGCATTTACTTGTGTACTCCATCCCTGACTCTTTCTAATTGACGTCTAGTCAGAAAATAAGCTAGGTCCACATTTAAAGATACAGAAACCTAAATTCCTTCTAAGGAAACATAAATAATATAAAGGTTCATATAAATATACACAGATATTTATTTTTGAAGCACTTTCAGTTTATGGCTACTGATGTCTTCTAGCACCTTGATAGATAAGGACATATATCTGCTTGTCTTTCTATCAGTTTAGATTTCCAGACATTTTAGCTATCCCTTACTATGTTTTATACAGCAGAGTTTAAAAACCAGAAATTAATCATCAGCAAATAAAATCACTGCTGTTTTACAAATTCTCTAAAGAAACTAGTAAATGTCAAGCAACTGACAGGTTTGTTTTGGGGAGGGTTGCCATTTCCCACGCTGGTGCTCCTGCAGAATACTACTGATGTCCTGCTGCCAAGGTATGCCCTCGGGTGGGCAGGTGGGATGCAACAAGAAGGTTGGATGTGCATTTGGCAAATCAAACATTTAGATGGCGGTATGGTATACTAGATGGAGAAAGTGGAAGCAATGATTGTATAGGCAACTATAATGAGTAACATAACAACAGTGGATTTGACCCGTGTGTCAATTATACAATGTTTATATCCCATGTGGCTTTGGGCTTTGTCAAAGCATCTGTGTTCTACACACATATTGTGTTGGATCTGATTTGAGTGGAAGGGGAGAGGCTTAGCCCACACCCTAATTTGTTACTGGGTTGCCATGCATTATGGGCATGCATTGTGGCAGGTACTCAACGGGCTATCCATCCTTAGATGACTCATGCTGTTCCCGTTTGCTCATCTGAATGGTGACTGCGGCTGTGCTCTTCTTGTTATGTTGCCTGGCTGTGGCTTCACCCTTCTTATAATATTGCCTGGCTTTTTACATTATCAAGAATGACACAATACTAGTGTATGCGGGTATATCATGTTACTGTTAGTGTGGACAAGGATGCTTGACAATGCAACTATGATTCTTGGACCTTTCTGCAGACGGGTGTGTTGTCTGGCAGTTGAGAGCCTGGTTGTTCCTGATCAGCGGACCTGTATTTTTGTGTTCCAATGTGACTGCATGAAAGGATGCCAGTATTGGTCTGCAAGTTTGGTGGGCAGTAGATTCGTTGGGGATTGATTTGAGGAGACACTTGTATTATGGCTGGGGCACTTGACATTTGATAAATGTATCCTCTCAATGATGCGTTCTGTCTGGTCATTGGCTGTAAAACAGCTTTCTGAGAAATATTGTTGTGGTGCCAGTTAATGATTTGGATTAAATGTTTCTATATACAGTCGTGAAGCAATTGCCAGGATAAAATGGTACTCTTGCAGTGCATGGATCATCATGGCTGTCCTCCGATGTTGGAGGAAAAACAAGCTTCTTGGACACCTTTTTGATGTGGTAAAGGTGTTACCCCATGGTTTGAATATGTTTTGTCTATTTGCTGCAAAATGGGTTGGGAATTTTGGCCTGTAATATTTTTGTACATGGTGGTTTGAATCTTGGCAGCTTCCATTGTTTTGATGTGTTCTCCAGTATACTTTTGTTCAGTCGTAGGATTGAATTACTGGTGTTGAGTAGGTCAGGATTGTATCTCCAGCACTTGTTGTCAGCAGATAGACTCACTGGTTGGGTATCAGTCTAAGCTGTGGGAGTTGATGTGTGATATACATAGATGTTTGCTTTGAGGGTGTGGTCAAGTGCGCTGCAGTTTTACCTCTGTACTGTGTCAGTTTTCATTGTGCAGGGTCCCTCTGAGGGTTGATGGAAGTGTTGGCAACAAGACACTCAATCGGGTAACAACATTATGAGTGGTCTCTTGGATAAGGGAGATGTCTAAATTGTGATCTTGTTGTCTCCAGCCATGGGAATTGTCTTTGAAAAGCTGAAAAATGCAATCAGAGGAACATATTTAAAGTCTACTAAAGAAATATTAATATACTTATACATTGTATTGCATTTCAGTTTATGTTAAACATGAAATATGATGTGGTTTCAGAACTATTCATGTTTTTATTCCAATATGACTTTGCAAATATTAATTTAAACACTGGTTTCGGACTTGAGTAGTCTAAAACAATTGCACAACAATGGTACTGTATTATACAGTAATGTCAGTAAATAGTTTTCAACAGATGTATGAAGTATATATAGTTATAGATTTTAACATGATGTTTATTAATACCCTAAATTATTTTGAAATGATACTACCTTAATCTAAATATTTGTACCTTTTTGAAACCTGCTTAGAAGTAAGTATTATTGAATTACAATAAGATGAGTAAAGAATATATGTATATATTTTAGCTGATTAGCTTATCGTAATATATTATTCAATTATCTTTATTTAAAACTAAGAGGATAAGAGAAACTGATCCAAATATTATTTGTGAGGGTAGAAAGTTTGTTTGGTTAGATTCACTAACCAAACAAAGAGGTATATTACCTCATAGCAATAGGGAATGGTTTTTAAGGTTAAGAATTACAAGTTTGAAAGTTCTTTGCTTTTTTTTATTCTATCACTTTGGTGTCACTCAGAAACATGCAAAAATCATACAAGAAAAACTTTTTGAATTCTGTATCCAAGATGGAACTAAGAATAAACAATATTTACATAAACTCACACATAAAACAAACTCAAAACTAGGAAATGAAATGTTTATCCATAAATGTTAATGGTCTAAATAATAGTAATAAAAGGAGAAGCCTATTCAAGTACATAAACTTACATAAACCACAAATAGTCTTTTTACAAGAGACACACTTATTAGATAGAGATATAAACAACTTAAATATTAATAATTACACAGTACTAATAAACTCTCAATATAAAACAAAAAAAGAGGAGTAGCTATACTACTTCGCAACTCAACTATAACACCTAAAATAATTACTACTCATCAAGATACATCAGGTATGTTTTGTCTAGTTTCAATAGAGTTAAATAAGAGAATCTATACGTTAGTAAATCTATATTGGATCCCAGGACTAGGATTAAAAACAGTTAAACAGCATTTTGAAGAGATAATTCATTTAACTAAGGGTAGCCTGATATTGGCAGGAGACTTCAACTGTATAATGAATGAAAAGATACAGATTCTAAATCCAAAAGAAGAAAACAACCTATCTCTAAAGCACTATCAAAATTTATAGATACATTGTATTTAAAAGATATAAATGAATTTGCAGAACCAGACTCACTAATCTTCACATTTTATTCTCATAGATATAAAACTAACTCTAGAATTGATAGAATATATGTTGCCAATGACCTAATAACAAAAACTGACAAAGTCAAAATCATAAATTGTCCTTTATCTGATCATAATGCCATAGTCTTTGAGATAGAGCTTACACCATTTTATTCAAATCCCATTACTAGGATACCTTCCTATATCACAAAATTGAGAGATTTCAAAGAATTTTATGAAGAAACAATCAAAAACTTTCTAGAAATAAATTACACAGAAGATATTTCAGAAATATATGTCTGGGATTCATTAAAAGCAGTTACATATGGGAAGATATTATCCTGGTACATAAATAAAAGGAAGTTATGGAATAAAGATATGCTAGACTTACAAAACAAAGCAGATAAATTGAAACTGGAAATACAAAAGGGTAATGCTACTCAAGTTCAAGAACTTACACAAATCAATAAGAAGTATACAGAATTGCTACACCATAAGATTATGATTAACTTAGAAAAGATAAAAATAAACTCATACTCTACTAATTCAGCACACCTGAGATACTTAACTAATAGAACAAAAAAAATAATTAAATCTAAGCAAATAAAAGAAATATTTATTCCCAATACTAACAAAAGAGTTACGGAACTAAATGATATTTTAGAAGCATTCAGACTCCAATTTAACATTGATAATTCCATAAATACTCAAGATACACCTACTAAGGATATAAAAAAATACTTAGAAAACAATATTCATATTAAATTAACACAAGAACAAATAGACATTATAAACAAACCAATCAATATGACAGAATTAAAATCACAAATTAAAAAGCTCAAGACAAATAAAGCACCTGGCCCAGACAATATGCTACCAGGAATGTATAAATTAATACCCAATCAAGCCATATCTTTATTATTAAAAGTATATGATATAGCCAATAAAGATTTGAATATACCACCCTCTTGGAAATATTCATTGATATCCCCAATTATCAAACCAGATAAAGATGAAAAACAGTGTTCCTCATATAGGCCAATATCATTACTCAATATAGACTACAAGATGTTTATGGCTATATACGAGATAGGATCAAACACTTTCTTCCTTTCTTAATTCACAAAGATCAAACAGGTTTTATTAAAGGAAGAAATACTTCAGATAATATTAAAAGAATACTAACATTAATAGATTATAGCAAACATAAAGTCCTAAATTTAAATGTAATCTCATTAGATATTAATAAAGCTTTTGATTCGGTTAACTGGAACTTTCTTTCACTAGTTTTAAAAGAATATAACTTTCCTTCTAATTTTAATAATCTTATCCAAATACTATATGAAAAATCTACTGCATATGTTAAACTGGGATCATATAGATCAGGCCCTATAACAATAAAAAGGGAACTAAACAAGGTTGCCCTTTATCATCATTGTTATTTGCATTACTCATAGAACCCTTTGCAAATCAAATCAGATCAAACAATAACATAAAGGGCATTTGTATTAATAAAATGTTAAACCTTAAAATCCAACTCTTTGCTGATGACATACTATTAACTCTCTCAGATGCAAATGAGTCTTTGAATGCTCTATTTAACTCCATGAATAAATTTCAAAATATTTCAGGCTTAAAATTTAATGAAAACAAAACTAAAATTATGCCCTGTAATTGTAAAAAAAAATAATATAAACAAAAGATTTTCCAAATATATAGTAACAGAAAGTAAATTATTATATCTGGGAATAAATCTACTCAATGAATTAACAGATTCTCTAATATTTAACTATAATAAAATACTAGACAAAATAGAACAAACAATTGGTTACTGGAATAAATATATCTTTTCAACAGCAGACAGATTATATCTTATTAAAATAAACATATTTCCCAAAATATTATACTTAATACAAAATTTTTAATTGCCACCTCCCAAATATATTATTCAAAGATACAATAAACTAATTTTAAATTTTCTATGGTTTCCAAATAAACCCCGTATAGCCTTAAATAAACATTTGCCAGATTGGGAAGATGGTGGAAGTAATTTACCGGATATTGATTTATATATTACCTCATCTGTTATTAAAAACATAACACTATGGTTAAATAATTCATACACACCTATATGGAAACAAGCCCATGAGCAGATTTACATAGAAATCAATTATAATCACATACAAGACAACTTAACAGTAATACCATCACCCCTTATATGGATGTTAAAAGATTATTTTTAGGAAAAGAAATAATATTAATAAATTGCCATCAAACTATGTAAGCTCTACACTTTCAGTGTTCAGAACATATATAAACAAAATACCAAATATTAATTCTTGGATTTTTCTTATTTTCCCTATAGCTTTTACACCAAATATTCTAGATACATTCCAAATATCTAAAATAAATATACTTAAAGAAGAAACATTACTCTTTTGGCATCAACTTATAGAGAAAGGGAAAATTCTAACAAAGGAACAGATAATTTATAATTATAATATAAATAAAGACAATTGGCTGTTTTTACAAAATCTAAGGCATTTTCTTATAAATAAAATAGAACAAATGCAACCTTCAGTTAGACATGAAGCTCCAAAACTCATTGAATACCTTATTCTTATCACAAAACAGCCTTATCAGGGTACAGGTTATTTGTCTAATATCTATAAAATTGTTAAAAAAACAAAAAACTATCATGAAAAATCATATTGGGATTATTATACTTTAATAAACAACCATCCTCCAGTTGAAGAAGAAAAAAGTAATATTCTAAAATCTTCCAAATTTTCTACATTATCAAAATACTGGCAATTATTCACTTGGAGATATCTACATAGAAGTTTCTATACACCACATAGGTTAGCCAAAATGTATTCTATTGAAGATCAATGTTGGAGATGCCATACCAAGATAAAAGCAGATTGGCAGCATGTTTTTTATGAATGTATATGTCTCAATATGTACTGGAAATCCATTAATTATTTTTTCCAGACTGTTTATAATGATAATTTTCAATTAACAAAGTCTTTAATTTTATTCAACTCTCCTATTCCAAACTGTGTACCAAAAAAAGACACTAAAATCCTATGGTCACTATTGGCAATTTCACGTAAAATCATAACTATACACTGGAAAAATGAGGCTTCGCCTACGTTCAAGGAATTTGAGACTTTAACAACAACAGTTGCTCACATGGAAATATTAACAGTGAAGAACAGAACTAAAAGATCTACTTCTTACTATTACTCTTGGATGAAAGTACTGGAAATACTTGAAAATATCGAAGAAGATATATCATCTTATGTTTCTAACTTTATATAATATAGAATTTCAATGTTATTTGCATAGACACCAATGTAAATAGTTATATAATGGTTTGAAGTTAGTAATGTTTTAGAATTGTAAATATGTTATTTATCTTTATTTCATGTAATGTTTAAGACATCTTATTTGAAATAATAAAAAAAAATATTTAGTGAAAAAAAAAGAAACTTTGTCAATGGAAACATCTATTCTGATACTCTTTTTCCTTTATAAAATAAAGCTATGCCAGCTGTTTCATCTTCTTATAAGTAAGGAAGCAAAGAACAAGTCAGCATTAAGTCACTAAAGTGTATTAAGAAGTAGTGAATCCCTGTTCCATGGTGCCTTCACTGCACTCCAGATGACCCGTGTTTAATTAGCAGCATGAACATTAGACGGAGTGAGAGCTAACCCTGGCTCCTCCATCCTGTGGGGAGGGAGTCAGCTTGTCTCACTGCATTCACAACACCTGCAGAAATGCAAGTGTATTGCTGCAGAATGAAGAGGTTATCATGTCCATGCTGCAAGTGGTGTGCCACTTGGTCTTGGTTTGTTGTGCCTGCAATGAAGTGGGTGTGCACCTCCCAGTATCAACTACTGCAGAGTGCACAGCTGCTGAGGGGATTGAGATATGAGAATACACAGGATCTGCAGACTGGTTCACTCCCTAACACCTAATATCACACCTCTTCTGGGGAATGAATGAGCTGAAGGGATCTTGCCCCAGTGGATGGACAATTGGGTTGACTGGCTAAAGAAGGGGGAGGGGGCATTGGGATGATCCTGTGGACAATAGAAAAGGTATAGGTAGTCCATTAATGCTTTTTAAATCCAGATATATAATGATTGGCATTCATGTTACTTGTTTTAGTTTATCTATGTATTAGTAAAAACAAAGTTTTCTTTCATTTCTCTCATCCATGCCTAGTGGCTAAAATTGTACAAAAGAGATATTACAGAGGAAAGCAACACTGCAATTTTTTATGTCCAACTTTATCAACACACTAGTTCTCAAATTCCAACCTCTAGAATCATGGACAAAGCCAAAAATAATCTAGGATAAAGCCCCCAGATCAGGTTTACATTTTAAATATTAATGCTGTTAACTCAGTAATGCAAAATAATTAAATAATATAAATTAATATGTACTTTGTGAAGTAAAAGAAGTATGTAACTATAATGATTTCTTTATTTAATGACTATTATCCACCACACTTTCTAAAAAATTCACTGGTTTTAGGACAGACTGATCAAAATGTTGTACCAAAATAATTGGGCGGCACGATGCCAGGGCACTTCTATGGGCTAGGCTTGTAAAGGCTCCAGGGCCATTAGCCTAGTACACACCTATGAACCTATGAATGGACAATGTACTTTGAAATTGTTCTTTTAGAATGTTCCTGCTACATTGTGTCAACCGTAGAATATTTGAAGTGAATGATGCCTCCAAAATCAGCCTATCTGCAATACAGGAAGAAGGTGATCTTGTTTGTTTGATGATTTTTTTTCCATTGTATCTGAGTCTGTGTGACATCAGAGGTAGTATATTTATGCTTTGTAATGGGGACGCAGCTGCCCTTTCTGGGTGTGGAAAAGGCAAACCCTCTAAAAAAATGACAGTATTTAAATTTTTTACACAATCTTTTGTAACTATGAGGTTGTGATTTTTTTTGTAACTATTGTATAATGTATAAGTCCTGACATAGCAACAATGAAAATCCTTTTATAAACTGAAAGAGTTCAGATAATAGAGGAGGATAACTTCCCACCTTTTCTTTCACATGTTTTTTAGTTCTTCAGCCACTGTAGCCTTGGGTTTCTCCCTGTGTACTTGTGCCTATTTTCTGTAAGAACTATTATTTAGGTTAGATGAATAAAAGGCCAATTAAAAATGCAGCTCTGACAAAGTTTTCCATACACCCCAATGATGAGGCGTATGACAGATAATGTAGTCACGATCACCTACAGCAAATCCATAAGTGGACGACTGTACTCATGTTTAGAAATAGTTGATCTGAAGCAGCAAGATATTTATCCAGAAATAAAAGAACTGAATTAGGGCATGTCTGCCCAGAGATCAAAAGCAAGCAGTAAAGCACACATAATTATGTTACCAACAGTTCTGTTAGATAAAAGAAAAGCAAGCTAAGATATGTGCTACCCAGTTAGATAACAAGGGATCTTAGTCCCATCTTTTCTGCTCTTCTATATCTAGGATGCAGATAAATCTTCAGGAATTTACATCTTAGGAAGAAAAAAATTTCAGAGGGTTTGTAGAAGTAAAATAGCCTAAACAAAATGGTAATAAGGGAGTCCTACTGATGGGTTCATTGTTGAGAGAGCAGTAAAGATAACATGCCAAATGAAACAAAAACCTAGTGGAACTCCTCCTCCTTCTTCTTTTTCCCCAGTTGCCTCCCCCCTAACTGACCATCATCTGTCAGGCTGAAGATTTTCTAGTGCTATCCTTTAAGGGGGCCCTGGGGCTGGAAATGCACCAATTACAGTTTGGGCAAGGAAAGTGGAGAGGAGCAGCCTGCGGTATCATATGCACTGGTCCTGTGTGCTAAGGAGGATTTTCTGATATGCCCTAATTGGGCGAAGATAGGGACGTCATGCACATCACTGCATGCAAGTAGCCCTGCCCACCCAGATGCAATTTTTGTACCTGCAGTTGGTTCCCACAGTCGTTGGCATATCCGTGTTATCAATACATGCATCTTCAACATGAACAGAAACCTCTCTGTTCCTCCCACACAGAATGGACAAATCAGCAAACCTGGTGTTTCCCGCTCCTCCTTCTTCCCTCCCTGACTTCTCCAGTTCCCAAGTTGCTAGTCCATCTGAAGTCATCTGGATCATAGTTAGGGCTTCATCCCTCTATGCTGCAGAACCAGGGCTAATGGAGCTTATTTGTGCATACAAAGCAAGCTTGAAGCAGCTTTTATATCCCGACTGCTAATAGTGAGTATGTGGCCACTATGATCAGAAAATGAAAAAGAAAAAAATATGTTTTATCATGTAAAGCCCCTACATCACCCCCATGTAGTTTGTTTAATAATGTGTTCTGCTCTAAAGTAGACTGCTGGGGGTAGCCTTATCAATGTAATTTTGTTTTTCACTTATAGATTCTTCACACACTGCATTCTGTGTCCAAATATTGCAACATTCCATTGTTGTTTATTTTCCTTCATGATCTTTACTCGAGTCAATTCTAATTGATATACTCTGAATTTTGGTTCATAGGTTCACAGGTGTGTACTAGGCTAATGGCCCTGGAGCCTTTACAAGCCCTAGCCCATAGGATTACCCTGGCATTGTGCCACCCAACCTTGGTTCCAAGTGCCTTTGTCAAGTGATCCCCGGGGTGAATTTTCTATTTCCCATCCACTCCTCAATATTTCTCTTGAAGAGGGCCAGTGAGTTGCTCTGTTTGACATGTATGGGAAGTCTGTTCCATAGCATGGGTAGTCTCTGGGTTATGAACCTGTCCCTCCAGCATGTTCTGTTGACTGTGGTAATGAGGTTGAGGTCTCTGGAGCATGTGGTGCAGAGGGATTGGGATTTCTTTAGATGTAGCACTTCTGACAGAGCTGGGTTAGACATGGCTTTGTAAGTCAAGAAAAGATCGCCTCTAAGTAGGTAATATGAGACAGGGAATAGTTGGAGTTTTTGAGTCTGTCCATATAGGACAAGTGTTTAAGTCCTAGGATCCTCTTTGTGAGGTACTTTTGCGACCTCTCCAGTTGTTGCAGGTGTCTTGTGAGGTACATGCCAAATGGGGCATTGTACTCGATGATTGGACTAATGAGGGAAGAGTGGGGGAGACAATGGTCTCTTTCTTCCAGGATGCAAAACCCTTAGTAATTATATGTGCCCTATAGAAGGACTTTCTGACCACAGTGGCAATGTGGTGGTCAAAAGAGAGGTTGCTGTCAACCTGTGTTCCCAGATCTCTTATAATGCCTTCTGTGTTCAGTGGACTACCATTGATGTGGTAATTCATTGGAACTGGGTTTTTCCCAAAGGGGATGGCGAAACATTTTTTGGCATTGAGCTTAAGGCCATGGTTCTAACACAAGTCATTGGTCTGAGGGAGGCCTTTCTATAGGATATCAACATCACTTGGGGAGTTAATAATAGCTCCCAGCTTGCAATCATCTGTGAAATCTGTCAGCCAGAGTCCCTTCGTGTTGGTCAGGACTTCAGAGACTAAGATACCAAACAGGAGAGGACCCAGGACTGAATCCTGTGGGACTCCACTCGTGACTGGTCATCAGTCTACTTGGAGTCAATTACTTTCACACTGCGGATTTTAGCTGTGAGCCAGTTTGCAACCCACCAAGTGATATTGGGGTTGATGCCTAGCTTAGTGAGTTTTTTTATGATTCCTGAATGGGGAATGGTATCAAAGGCCTTGGCCAGATCATGGTAGGCTGTATGAACCACCTTGCCTTCAGCCACAGCTCTGGTTTCTAACTCAAAGAAGTCAACCAGGTTAAGCAGGCATGATCTACCCTTCACAAAATCAAACTGTGTGGTATCCAGAGTTTGGAGATTTCCTATATCCTTGTTTATTAGGTCCATGATGATGCGTTCCATAGCTTTGCATATCAGACTCATCAGGCTAATGGGGTGATAGTTCCCAGGGTCTGTAGTCACTCCTCCTTTGTAGAGTGGGAAGACTGAAGCAGTGTGCAATTCAGTAGGGACAAAGCCTGAGGTGAGGCTGTGATTGAACTGGGTACACAGGTGAGGTGACAGTTCACTCTGTAGTTCATGTAGAACATAGCCAGGGATATTGCCAGGTCCCATAGAACTTGTATTCTTGGCCTTGGACAGTGTTGTTTTAACCTGTGCAGCAGTAATACTGGGTGCCTGGCAATCTACTGGTATTGCAATTGGTCCTTTGGGGGAGGGAAGAGAGGTAAAGTTGGCACTGAATCTGTCGGCCAGTATATTGGCAACATCTGTTGACTCGGTATAGGAGTAACCATTGTGCAGTAACTCAGAGCAAATCTGGGTATTGCCATGAAGATTCTTTACATAACTATAGAAAGCCTTGTGGTTGTCTTTACTATCTGCTTCAATTCTGTTTTCATAGCTAGCTTTAGAGGATTTGATGAGGGATCTCAACTTTTTGTTGAGGCTGATAAGGGAGTTTTTCCAGTCTTGGGACTTCACCTTACTCAGCATCAGTTTCCTCCTTCTGTTGTAGAGTTTGTTTATGGCAGATGACCCCTAGATTGGCTTCCTTTTTTTCGAGGACAGTGTCTTGGTTCTATTGGGTATGGTGAGATCCATGCATTTGTGTACATGTTCGTACAGTGCATTGGTGTACGATTTGGCGGTCATGCAACTATTCTCCATTTGCATGGGTGCCGTGAAGTTAGCCACCTCTGTTTTTAGGAGCCCAAAGTTAGCTTTGGAGAAGTTTTTCATGGTGGTTAACTTTGCGGGGCGGTTGGAGGGATGTGGATTTCCAAGGTGATTAGTTTGTGGTCGGATCTAACCAGGGAGAAGTTGACTATTGGTGTAGAGCAATGGTCACCCATATTAGTAATGACCAGGTCAAGGATGTATCTACCTCTAGTGGGGGTAAGAATGAGCTGGTCCAGGGCATTGGAATTAATGAATTCCAGGAAACATTGGGCAAGTGTATTGGTACATGAGTAGTTTTCCCAGTTAATGGAGGGGTAGTTGAAGTTGCCCAGTGACAGAGTGTTAGGTTGGAGCCTAATATTCTCCAGGGTGCTTAGGAACATGGGGTCTTGGGACATGGTTGGGGACCTATAGCAGGCTGCAACCTGAATCGCTGTCTTACACAATGTTAGCTGCACCTGAAGTATCTCTGATGTTTTATGTTGGCCTACCAGTTTGGAGGTGTGCACATCCTTTATGAATATGGAAATACCATTGCCTTTGAAGCTTCAGTCCAAGTTCTGGAGCCAAAACGTGTGGAATGAGTTATAGCCTAGTAGTGCAGGGGTGCATTCTGCTGCTTTGAACCAGGTCTCTGTTACAGCAGATGTTCTCTATTTTAAGGAGTGCTTTGAGCAAGTGCATTTTGAGATTTAGACTTCTAGGTTTGAGCAGCATGACACTCAGATTGCATTTGTTTGTAACTGTTACAGTGGTAATTTGGTCTTTGGAACACTGCCTCAGAAAGGCACTATAGGGATTGCAAGCGCCTTGGCCAGTATCTGGAAGCCCAGGGGTGACAGATGCAGGCCATCTCCGGCAAAGCATTGAGGTCTGTCAGTCATGTCATCCCAGGCAGACAGATACTGGATCCCCTTAGAATGACACCAGAAACATAGCCAATTGTTGAAATCAATCATTTTCTGCTTGTACTGTGGTATCATTCTGGGTGATGGTAGGATGCTGCTCAGGGCTTGGGTCATACTTGACTGGGCTACATAATCTGAGAGATCCTCCATGTCTTTTTTCGTGTAGTTCAGGGAGAAATTTCTCAGGTCATTCACACCCACATGTACAATGATAGAGTCATATTTCTACCTGTTGTTGAGGGACCTGAGTGCATGCATTATGTGGTAGATCCTGGCACCTGACAAGCAGCTGACTGTTATTTTCTCCTTATTCAACCTAGTGAGTGGGACATACATGTGTGTATCGAGTCACCTATGACTAGTGTGTTGGGCATGCTATTTTGTCTTAGGGGCTTTGGTTGAGTGGCACACTGTTTAGGAGAGGTATGTGTCTCATGAATAGTGTTGTGTTGTGGTGGTCGAGTGCATTTATGCTTTGGAGGTCTCTGCTGTTTGGGTAGATTTTTATTGAGAGCCTCCATTAAGGTGGGTGTGTGGTTTGTGTTTTTATGTGAAGGCAGTGTTGGTGTGTGTTCTGGAGGGCTATATGTTCCATGTGGTGTGGTGCAAGTGTTGACCTCCTCTTGACCAGCTATTCTGGTCTTGGCTGGAGAGTGCTTGGCTTCCAATTTGGATATATAAGTGCATCTGTCACGAGTCTAGGTGTTGGGAGGTAAGGGGAAAGAGTTGTCAGTGTACATGAGGCAGTTGCTACATTGCCTCAGGATGCCTAAGTTCACCAGGTTAATAGGAGAATGCACAGGGGACTGACCATTAGACATGCCTGGAGGGGTGGGCATTAATAATAAGTACCAGAGCCATTTCCTTGTAGAACATTTAGTGCTGGTAGCACTTTTGTGTGCTACAATAATTGCTACAAGAAGTCTGTAAAGTGCTAGACTAATAAGCTAGTAAAAGTGCAGTAGAGGAGAGAACTAGCAGATCTAAGGGAAAATTTGAAGAGCAGACTTTGGCACTGCTCAGAAGCTTACAAACAGTCCTGGATACAGCAAATCTGTATCTGGACTAGACTAGTTACAGGAAAGGTGGGAAACAAACACAAACACGGGCTTTTAAACCAGAAAGTTGAAAGAGACGGAAAAGCGGCCCAAACGGCCAATAAACTACAATTTCTGGGCCAGAAACCAGTCCACTTGTGGTAGATAGGCTACCTAGTACTTACCACTCCCACTGATAAGCTAGAAGGCTTCCCTTCAACACAGAAAGGCTTGGGGGGAGGCTCAGAAGCTTACAAACAGTCCTGGATATAGCAAATCTGTATCTGTACTAGACTAGTTACAGGAAAGGCAGGAAACAAGCTTAGAATTTTTTTTTACAGATAAGCAGCAAAAACAGCACTAAAAACAATTCAAGTGCAGTGCAACCTAGCACACTTGAGTGTGTAGCAATATTGAAGCAAATACAGTTTAAATAAATGCAATTTATTCAAACTATATTCTGAAATTAATGCTTTATTCAACTCTGAACAGTTAAAAAGTGCCACAAAATATACTTACCAGCTGAGAAGCACACTCAGTCAAAACACAAGGAGATACTAGCAAAGCTTTTTTTTGTTTTGTTTTTGTTTTTTAGTAAAGTGGAAAGGGAGAAAGGAGGAACAAAGTTAATAACCTAAAGGGTTGGCCTTTTCAAATGTTCTCTCTGTATTAGGTAGAATGAGATAATGACACTAGACTAGGAGGAGTGTCCCAGATCAAATTTACAGTAGAATTAGTTAAGACAATGCCAGTAAATCTTTTTTAAATAATTCTCTCCAATCTGTATTATAACCAATAAATCAACTTTTTTGTGGAGCATATTTCTTGTTTCAATTCCAGAGAGTATTACCATATTATGTTGTTTATTGAAATATGTAGGAATTCTCATTTGAAGAAATACTCTCTATATGTCATCTGGAGTTATCAAGTTTTCTGTCTATCGTGTGTGCGCTATCCACTAATCTATGACTAACAGCTCTTACAACAAAGCTAGCTCATTAGTTTATATAAGGTTCAGTGCAGCAAAGAATGCTGATAACACTCAAGTGAAAAACAAAACAACAAGAGCTGACAGCACCCTAATGCATGAGGTTTTCGTGCTTGAGAAATCAGATATGAACTAGACAATAAACAACACGAGCCAGTGAGACAAAAATCTAAAAGAAAGTATTATGTAATATCATGCAAACTTAGCTTGGTGTAGACAGAGGAGGCCAAATATCCAAGAAATGCCATGTAAGTGAAGAAACTGCAGGTCAATGCATTCTGGGGTGAGGAAAATGTGCGCTTACCATGTAGCTGTTATTTAATAAGATAGTTATTCTACTGAACTGATGTACTACAGAAGCATACTAGTGAAAGTATTTTACATCTTCTTATGAGAATATTCTGCTGTATCTATAGCACATTTTAAATTATATTCCTGTGTTATTACAGGTGACCAGAAATTCTCAGCACCATGGTGACACTGATTAACTCAAACCTGATCAAAACAAATGAGAGTACTCCACAGCTGAAAAATGACTTTAATTCAAAAACCAATAAAAGCATAAAGAAAGGCAAGCGTTTTCACAGTCAGACTGCTTCTTCAGACCCAAGAATACACAAAATCCACCCACTATATATATTAATCATTAGCCAATCTACAGCTTAACAGCATAATTAAAAAATCTAATGACAAAGTGTCACAAAAAAAGCACATATAATATATATATATATATATATATATATATATATATATATATATATATTATTTTTAAAAAAATAATGTATGTGTATACATATATATATATATATATATATATATATATATATATATATATATATACTACACATATATGTATCAGTGTATCAGTTTTTCTGCTGTCAACACTGGTTTCAGGAAAACTCTTTCATTCAGACCAGGAGGCCTACCCCCACTTAAACGTATAATCCATTCTTCTTCTCTTATTTCAGTTAAATTCGTAAAGTCCCCTCCCCTAATACTGGCTGTTAAAACCTCTAAGACCAAAATCTTAAAACTATGGTCTGGCTCTTGATCTAATGCATTAGTGGTCTTTTTATTCCTAATGTCATTGACATGTTCCAAGATTCTGTCCTTAAAATATCTATGCGTCTTGCCTATATAATAGGCATAGCATTTCAGACAAAAAGCAAAACACACTAAATTCTTGGTCAGACGGTCTGCATATAATGTGGTTTCAATCATGAAACCTCATGTAGGGTGTGTATATAATTACAAGCTTTACACTTCCTATAGGAATATGTCCTTTCACGATCTGATGGGGGAATATAAACATCCCTCATATTCTTGTAGCATCGCTGTCTCTTCAAAGATGGGCTATTCCTAAAAGTGAATCTCGGTGTATCTTTTACTATCATACTCACCCTCTCATAAGATTGTAGCATAGTCCAATTCTTATTAATAATTCCAGAGATTGCTTCTGTGTTACTGGAATAAGTCAATGCCATTCTCACATGTCCTCTCTGGCCTCATCTATCGGCCTGGAGGGGTCTATGTGAACTAGAAAAATATGGTCTGCACATTTATTAATTTCACTGTCATTATAGCCTCTACCCAGAAAATTATGTCTCACTGCATCTAATGCTTCTCTTAAATAACTTTCAGTATGTAGCCTCATGGTTCTTAATACCTGTCCCCAAACCACATTACGAGATACGTGGCGAGGGTGCATGCTGGTCTTATGTAGTAAGGTGTTCTTTTTACACTCTTTCCTAAAACCTCTTGTCTTCCAACTCCCCTCTACTATTTTACTGACTATTACATCAAGAAAACTAATAGATTCCATAGACCATGTACTCGTAAATTTGAGAAATGACATAGTGGTGTGCAGATATTCAACAAAACTGTCAATCAAATCCAATGGACCTTTCCACAAAATAAAAACATCATCAACAAACCTCCTATAATAAAATATATGAGCAGCAAAAACATTATTCTTAAAAACAAATTCCTGTTCCCATTTAACTAGGGCAAGGCTGGTGTAGTTATTGGCACAAGCTGTGCCCATCATTACACCAAACTTTTGTAAATAGAACTGTCTATTAAATACAAACTCATTGTTGTTAAGAACCAGATCTAGCAACACACATATTAAACATATCTTCTCTGATGTCATATAATTACCCATTGTTAAAATGGATCTAATATTCTCAATGCCCCATTCATTCTGGATAACTGTAAATAAAGAGGCTATATCAAGTGTAATAAAAGAGAAATCACTATTAATGATGGTATCAGACGTAGCATGAAACAAATCACACAAAAAACTTTTTGTGTCTTTCAAGACTATATCAATAGTACTAAGAACTGGTCGGAAATTCTTCTCAATTTATATTGAGAGAGGTTCTGTGGCCCAACCTCTACTTGATACAATGGGACACATCACAGGGTAAACCTTGTCCTTGTGTATCTTTGGTAGACCATACAGAATCGGTGTGATATTATATTTAAGCAGAAAATGATTGTACAATTTTTTCAGAAATCAGCTTTGCCATACATAAATCAAATAAATAAAACTCTAAACATTTAATAATCCCAGACATTTGATTCTTAGAGATGGGAACATACACTGTCTCATCATTCAACATGTCAAACATTCTCTCAATATACATCATTTATCTAAAATTACTATGCCCCCTCCCCTGTCCACTGGACAAATCTCAGTCGAAGACAGTTATTTCAATTGTTTTAGTGCCAAACACTCAAGAGTGACTCAAATTATAAAAAGTCTGATGTTTATCATTTATTTATTTATTTGACATTTGTTGACTGGGTTAGTCCGACAGAGCCGAAGCCCTTTTTCAGTGGAGGCCTGGGGAGAAAAGCTCAACAATTTACAGCACATGTAACATAACAAAAGTAACATAACAAAAAGTTGATACAGTCAGATTATAAAAATATTAATTTAACATTACAATGAAGTACATGATTAACCTACACATAGAGTAAGAACATTCTACATTTTGAACATAATCAACACTGTCAGTTCAGTGAGTAGTAACAACAGTAAGTGAGGCAGTATAACTGCTGTATATCAAGAGTTTTCATCATTTGTAATAGTAATGTAAGCTAGAGTAGAATGGGTACAGGTCAAAGTAAACTTATGAGTGAGGATAGATGAAGGGCGTGGAGCTAGGTGAGTGTGAGATGAATGGTGTGGAGTAGTTAGTCAAGGAGGGTGGTTGCAGTGACAGAGCCATACACTGTTTAGATAATTTTTTGTAGCAATTTTGAATTTATTTTGGTGATGGATATTTCTAATATCCAGGGGACGTTTATCAGGCAATAACTGTAGAGGTTTTGTCCTATTTTGGTTTTAGGTTTGTAAATTTGAAGAAGGTTTTGTTCTGAGCTTTGTAGGGACCTAGGTGAGGAGTAGGGGGAGAGTAGTGAGGCAATAATGGGACAGAAGGAGGGCAGAGGGCAGATAAAATAAAGAATGTATTATTTGAAGCTGGGAGAGGAGCAGATGGTGGGGGAGTTGTAGCCAGTTTAATTTTCTAAGAAAAAGATAGTGGTGTGATTGGTAGCTGCAAACCTAGCTACTTTATTGTAAGTAGCTTCAAGTTCTGAGAGGGGAGAGAGGTTTGAAGATTAGTCAGAATTTGTAAGCCATAGAATTGGGTGGAGAGAAGTTAGGTGTACGATAGGGAGGTTTTGGCTTTATTTGACAAGAATTTTTTGTTCCTGTAAAGGAGACCCAATTTCAGATGGGTTTTCATAATGTTGTTGAGATCATGCAGGTCAAACTTAAGATGGTCATCGATGATGACCCCTAGTAGATTGGTGTGAGATTCTACGGTGATATGAGTGTTATTAAGGGATGAGATTGAGAAGGAAAGTTTGAGATGATTCATAGATTTGGGGATGAAAAGCAGGAGTTTTTTTTGGATTAAGAATTAGCTGGTTCTTGGTAAGCCAGGTTTCAATGGATAAGAAGGATTCCTGTGTCCTTGTATTTAAGTCAGAGAGGGTATCAGATATGGTATGTGGCGTCATCTGCATATTGCGCAATAGATGACTGTGGGCAAGAGGTAGACAATAGGTTAGTAAAGATGGTTTCAAGATGAAATAAGTGTCACGTTCCAACTGGTTAAAATCTTATTTAATGTAATATACAAAAAGTACAGGTTGAGCGCTTTCATCTACTGTCCGTAGATTCATCAGAACACTCATCTATTGTGTCAATCCCTTTTATACTGTAAATTCCCGCCCTTGGTAAAAACAATTAAATAATTACTATAGACTGAATATTTTAAAAGAACATACTCTCATCTTGGAACTATTTTCTGTGTTTCATTATTTGGCAATTGTTGGGGTTCCTAGACTACGTATTTGGAAAGGTTAGTAAAGATATTAAACAGTAGTGGACCAAGGATAGAACTTTGAGGAACACCCTTCTGGACAGGTAGAGGTGGTTATACATTTATCAGATATATACATCCAAACAGTTAGTCATGGCACTGTATAGCAATACTAACATTACTAAAGTATTCATTTATCTTGAATATGGGCAAAAAATAATAATTCCAAAAACTATTTTCTACTCTCCAGTTTCTATATCGTCATCCTAACCCATACTGCTTTTTTATTCTTTTTTTTTATAATACACCCTAACATTTTCTAGATAATTTCTTGGATAAATATAAGATGACACAAATGTACTGACTGTGTTGTCTCCCAGATGAGATTAAACTGCTTAGATGTATGTAAAAGATCCCATAGCACCTATTCAAAAGAGTAAGGGAAGATGTCTTTTTGTATCAATGTTGCAGTATTCTACACAGAAGGGATCTCCCGCCCAGGGCAGCCTGATGTTTGGCCTGTATGCAAATCCCTAAAAGATCTTGTATGCATCGTACATCACATTTATGCTCCCCACACAGAACGTAGAACATAAAAGGGATGTATGGACGCAACTATCCAGAACTTCTTTGCTGCCTGTTTGAACACCATTTTTGCCAGTAGGTCTGAACCCCTTGTTGCTTTACTGAATATTTAGCAACACCAGATAAGTGCCCCATTGGGACTGGGGGTTTTTTTTCTACTTTTCGTGGTCTTGTATTTTATTTTACTACCTAGAGTTCATGTCATCCAAGAAGAGAAAATGTCAATGTGGGAGGCAGTTTCCCTATAAGAATTGTCATGAATAGTGTCTTTTTTGTTTGGGTGCTTCCCACCACCATACATCTTTTAGTATCTGTAAGGCATTTGTGCCTAAGACACTCAGAAGCTGTTTGTCTTTCCTGGTCATTTATCTTGAAAACCTGCTGCTTAAGCAGTTAGCCCAGGGTACCATGGCAGAATCCTTTAACCTCCCGCTAGGTAAGAAGAACGCCAAGAAGTCTTATCCGGATTCTTTAGCTGTCCAGCCTCCACCAGATGTACCTCTAGAAGCAGGTAATAGCCCTGTAAGTCATTTGGTGTCTATGTCAGATTTCTCTGCTGCAGCCCTGTCAGAGGGCAGCATGTCCTCTTAGGCTTTACAGACATCTGCTCCAGATGTCGAGGGCAAATCACTGTTGATTATCTCAGAGGGTCGTAGAGGGATTCCACAGATATTGTTCAGGGAGCAACTTCCAGATTCTCTTATCAAATCTTGCTAGTGGTCAGAACCTCCAGTATTTGTTAGGGCTGATGTCCCTTCTAAGAAAAGACAAAAACTGAAGCATGTTTTGATCCATCCTAAGAATCTTCAAAGGTAATGGCAAGAGTTTACTCAGGGTTTGTTTTCTGCCTTAATGGCCCTAAAGCTTCCTGAAGGGGTTTTGGTACCTGCACCTCCTTGGACCTCTACCCCTTCTAAATGGCTTAGGAAACTTGATTTCCTGGATGAGGATTCAGTGTCTGGTGAGGGGTCTTTGTCCTATTCTTTATAATTACCTTCACCTTTGGTTTATGGTTCTGATGAAGAGGAGTCTGTTAGCCCTGAGTTTCCTTTTAATGAACTGTCCTTTGGGGACACAATTGCTAGAATGATAGAATTCTTTAAGTGGGATTTTTCTCAAGTGTCTGACATTTAGAGGATATATTATGAGTTGCTTCAGGTGGATACTCCTAAACCACTGGCATTGCATCCTGTGTTGGCTGCCTTGTTAGATACTTTCATTGTTGCTTCCAAGTCTCCTGATTCTCAGCCTCCTGTTCCTAAGTAACCTGACAGGTTCTATAAGGTTCCTGAGGATCGTCTGTTTTTATTTAAAAGTTCTTCTGCTGATCCTGCTGTGGTGTCAGTCTCTTTTGACAAACCTTCTAAACTTTTGCCCTCTTCCAAACTTTTGCCTTCTGATAAAGATAGTAGGGCAATTGAGAGGATTGGTAAGAAAGTTTACAGTTTTTTTACTTTGGCCTTTAGGGCTATTAATTACCAGACCCACATGACCAGGTATGCTCTGGCCTTGATTGCTGAAGCTTGTCAGGTTAACTCTGACTTCCCTGATTCTGAAGGCAAATCCTCTGCCTTATCTTTTTTAGGTTCTGCTTCTCAAGTGCCTCGCCATTCTGTTAAGTATTGCTGCTGATGCCTCTTCTAGGGCTGCGGCTTTTGGGTCCATTAAGAGGCATTATTCTTGACTTCATCTCGAGGATCTACATGAGGACATTAAGGCCAAGTTGTCAGATACTTGTTTGGATAATAAGCATCTTTTTGGAACTGCTGCTGCTGACATTTTTTAAGCCTCTTCATGAGAAAGGCAAAGCCTTGCAGGACTTTAAACATATTTTTGTCTCTTCTATCCCTAAGTTCTAGAGGAATTATCCTTCTAGGTCTGCTTTTATTCGCAGGCAACCCTGCCAGGCCTCTTAGAGCAGGAAGGGTGGGAGGCAGACCCCATCTGCTAAGGCTTCTCAGATTTCTATGGCCCAGAAACCTCCTTTATTTGATAAGCCTGCTTCTTTTTGACAAGGCAACTCCCCTTCTTTTAGACCAGGTTCCTCTGTCCTTTCAGCTCTTCCTTTGTCTTCCAAACTAGCATCTCATCTCTTCAGACTCTTGGGATCTTTCTATCATCCATCAGGGTTATTCATGGTATGAAAATCTCTCTCTTCTTTTTCAAGGATTCTTCAACCTCCTCTAGAGCAATTTCCTCATTTCCTGGAGGTTCTAGGATCACTGGTAAACCAAGGAAACATTCAACCTGCCACCCCCCCCTTCCCAAGTGATAAGGGTTTTTTATTCCAGGATGTTCCTGGTTACTAGAAAGGAGGGTATTTGGAGACCTATTTTGGATCTCTCCTGGTTCAGCACCTTTCTCGAGGTCTTTTCTTTTCAGATGCTTTCTCTTCAAACTCTGTTTCTTCTTTTATTATCCCAGGCTTTTCTGGTATCCTTGGATCTGAAAGATGCTTAACTTCATATCCATATTCACCCTCTTTTCAGGAAGTTTTTATTTTTCTTTGTGTCTTCCTCTCATTTTCAGTTCTCTTCTTTGCCCTTTGGCCTCTCTACTGCCTCAAAATGCATAGCTCCTGTGATTGCCTTCTGCAGCCTCCAAAGCATTCAGATTTTTTATTATCTAGATGACCTGCTGCTTTTGGCACCTTCTCCCCGTCGATTGTTTCAAGATCTGCAGTTCACCATCTCTGTTCTTCAAAGTCTAAGGTTTTCTATCAACTTCAAAAAGTCTGTACTTACTCCCTCTCAGGATCATATGTATCTGGGATGCAGGATTCAGATGGTGCTAATGTTGGCCTCTATTCCACCTCCAAAGGTATTGTCGTTGACAGCCTTCTTTCATTCTCATATTCCTCTGATTGCCATGCCAGCCAGGGAGTTTCTTTGGGCCCTGGGATTCATGCCCTCTTCTATTCTAGTGCTTCCTCTTGCCAGACTGTATATGTGGATATGTGGAAGCTTCAATTGTGCCTCAGGCCACTTTGGCTATAGCTTTGTCACCCTCTGTATTTTAGTGTATCTCTCCTTCCCTGTCTCAAGAAGGAATTTGAGTGGTGGAGTCAACCCAGGCCATCCTTTTCAGCCTCCAGTCCCTTCTCAAGAGCTGTTAACTGATGCCTCGGGCATGAAGTGGGGGGCATCTCTTGGTCACATGAAAGTTCAGGGACTTTGGCCTCCCCATCAGAAGTCAGACCATATCAACATCAAAGAGATGAGAGCTCTGATTCTGGCCCTTCAGGCTTTATACCCCATGTGCTGTCCAAGCCCCTTGATGGTGCACATAGACAGCACTACAGTGATGTGGTATGTCAGCAAGCAGGGGTGCATGAAATCCTATCTCCTCTGCAGGATGGTGCTTCAAGCTTGGGAGGTGGCTGTCAGTTATCAGTTAACTCTTCAGGCAGCATACATTTCTTCAGAGCACAATCTAGTGGCACACTCTCTGAGCAGGTCCAAAACAAATGGATGCTTCACAGAGACGTGTTTCTGGACATTGTCCATTGGTGGAGTATTTCTCAGGTACATCTTTTGCCTCCCTTCTGAACAGGCAGCTTTCACTCTTCTGTTTCAGAGTGCCATGCCATCTGGCATGGAAAACAGATGCCCTTTCCTTTCCTTGAAAGGAGATGTTTCTTTATGTTTTCCCTCCTTTCTCCCCACTTCCAAGAGTTCATCAGAAGATTTAACTGGACTCCCCAAAAATCTTGCTAGTGACTCCCTTTTGGACAAGACAACACTAGTTCCTCTTCTTAATGCATCTGTCCAGGGGCAATCATCACAAGTTACCTCACCCATTGGATCTCCTCACACAGGGCAAGGGGTCTCTCATCCATCCCCGCTTGTCCACTCTGTAACTGTCACTGTGGGTGACAGGCTTTAATCCCTTTCAGGCATCTCTTTTCTGAGGATGTGCTCAGGGTTTTACAGGAGACAAGGAAACACTTGGCCAGAAAATCTTATATGTCCAAATGGAAAAGATTTTTGGTCTGGTGCCATGCTCGTAACCAGGACCCTTTTTCAGTGGGGGTCCTTCTCATCATCATCATCAGCTCCCTTTTCCTACATGGGGTCAGGGTATCGTGTTAACTGTTGCCAACTATCTCGATTCAGTGCCACACTCCTGCTTTCTTCACCACTCATGCCTGACTGTCACAGATCTTCTTTCACACAATCCATCCACCTCTTTGCTGGATGTCCTCGCTTCCTCTTAACTTCTTCCTGTCTGTCCCAAATCATCTTCCTCACCAGATTGTCTTCTGCTTTTCTACACATGTGCCCAAACCACCATAATCTGTTCTATTTGATCTTTCTGCAATTGGAGCTACTTTGGTTTCTGCTCTTATATCCTCATTTCTTCATCTGTCCCACAGTGTGCACCCTACCACCTGTCTCAAGCACTTCATTTCCATTACCTCTGGCTTCTTCAACTGTTCTGCCTTGACTGCCCAGGTTTATGTACCATACAGAAGTACTGGTCACACCACTGTCTTGTACACCTTACTTTTCAGCTTCTTTGGCATTCTTCTGTCATAGATTACACCTGATACTCTATGCCAGTGGGCTGCAGCCCCTCTGATTCTAGCTTTGACTTCTTCATTCAGACTGCCCTTCTCCTCAACTACTCCTCCCATATACTTGAAGCTGTTTACCTGTTCCACTATCTTCCCTTCTATCTCTGTTCTCAGCTTCTTCTGATGTCGCCAATTTGCTGCCATTACCACCATCTTATCTGGGCTTAGTTTCATCCCATGTGCCTTCAGATTTTCATTCCATTCTCCTATCCTTTGCTGAAGTTGTAGCTCAGAGTCTGCCTGTACTGCCACATCATCTGCATACAGCAGCTTTGTTGATCCATCCCCTTCAACCTGTTTGTTAATGTAGTCCATCACCAGTATGAACAGCAGCGGACTCAGAGTGAACCCTGATGTACACCCTCACCCACTGGGAACCCCTCTGTGAGGCCGAACACTGTCTGTACCTGAGTCATTGGGTCCTTGTACATAAACTGCACTAATTCTACCAATGTTTCTGGGACATCAAACCACTGCAGTACTGCCCAGATCAGCTTTCATGGGACCTGGTCATATGCTTTCTCCAAGTCTAGGAATGCCCAGTTGGACTCTCTCCTCATCTCTAGCTTCTCCTCAAGAATCTGTCTCAATGCAAACATCGGGTCAGTTGTGCTGCATCTGGATCTGAATCCAAACTGCTCATCTCCCATCTTACATTCTACTACTCTGCGTATCCGTTTATGAGTCACCCTCTCCAGACCTTTTGTGCAATGTGATAGGAGTTTCATGCCTCTGTACTGCCCACAGTTGTGGATGTCCCCTTTGTTCTTGTACACACTGGCATGAGTATGTTTATTCTCCAGTCATCTGGGATACGCCTTTCTCTCCACACTGCTATTAGTACCCTCAGGAGCCATTTCCCCCCTATCTCACCCAGCATCTTTATCATATCTGCTGTGGGGTTTTCTTCATGGAGAAGCTGCTGGAAATAGTCCTTCCATCTGCCTTTGATTTCCTCTGGGCTGGTGAGCAGGCTGTTGCTGGCATCCCTTATGAAGGATGACTGACTGTCTTCTTTATTTCTGTTTTTGCCTGCTATAGTTTCTTTGTGCCCCTTACTGAGTAACTTTTCAGAATTTGGTACAGTGCTTCTGATGCCATATTCTTTGCTACTGCAACTTCTTTCTTAGCTTTTTTTGTTAGCCAACCAGTAGTCCTTCCTAGACTGGTCAGTCTTTTCTGTCTCCCACTTCTTCCTGCACTCCTTTTTTTCTTCTGATGACTTCCTGGACTTCTGCATTCCACCATCAGCTTTCCTTATGTACCTTATTTCCATACCTGGCTCGGCCACATATCTTTTCTGTAGTCCTAATACATGCTGTTTTTAGGTGCTGCCATTCTTCTTCAACTCCACCTATTTCCTCCTCTTCATGGGGTGCTAGTGCCCTGAGTAATTCCTTGAACTGTTGTACTTTCTCTCCAGTCAACTTCCAGGTCTTCAGCCTGGTCTCTGTTAACCTTAGAGCCTTCTCTGACCACTGCTTGCAGCTGATTGTGGCAACTAGTAGTTTATGCTATGGGCTGACTGTTTCACTTGGGATGACTTTGCAATCATGGATTCTGCCCCAGTACCTTTTCCTTACTAGGAGGAAGTCTACCTGAGTTGCATGTTGACTACTCTTGTATGTTATCTTGTGATTGGCTCTCTTTCTGGAGCATGGATTGTCTAGTATCAAGCCATTTGCCAGACAGAAGTCTAGAATGGCTTGCCCCACCCATGTGGACTGAGGCTGTCCTCATATCCTGTTCTGTCTGTCCCGATATGTGCATTCAAGTCACCCATTATCAACACCAATTCATGTTGTCCTGCTTTATCTAGTAGGTCCTGCAACTGCTGTCTGAATGCACTCTTTTCCTCAATGTCACTGCTGTAGGACATAGGCTGAGATTATGAATAATTCCCTGTCATTACACTGGAGTCTGACTGACATACGTCTGTCATTAATTCTGATGATATCCCTTACTGACTTCTGAAGCCTCTTTCTCACCACAATTCCTACCTCACTTCTAGCCTGCCCTCCACTTGAGTAGTAGACTCTGGAACCCAAGCCAAGTAGCTTTGCTGCACTTCCCTTCCATCTCGTCTCCTGGGTACATAGGAGTCCAGCCTCCTCCGTATCATCATGTCATCCACATCCAAGCTGCATTCTGTCAGTGAACCTACATTAAGCATAGGAATTCGCAGTTCTTGTTTGGCAGGTTGGTTGGTTTTATGTCCAGCTTTCACTCAACAGTGCTATCCCAGGTAGGGCAACTAGACTCCAACCAGCCAGTAGCTCAGGCTGCTGGGCTTTATGGTGGGCACACACTGGCCAGTAGAGGCACATATACCCCTCCGACCATTAGCACAGGTCCCTGGCATGGGTCAGAGTAGGCCAGGTCCTCAACCCATGTATCACTAGTGCCTACCCATTTCTGACGACATTAGTCGACATGACCGAATCACCTAGAGCCATATTTTACACCATCGAGTGGCTAGCCCTGGCATGGCGCACAGTCTGTGATCTGTGTTCTCCTATCTTGAGGATACTACACACCACAGTAGATGCCCAAAGTGGTCTGTGCAACTCTTCCCCTATAGGGCACCATGTAGAGTCTGTGCTGCTGCCCACAGCTCCATGCATTGGTGAGTTTGAGATGGAAACACTCAGCATGTTTTGCAGACATGGGAGAAATACCACAGAGACACAGGGAGAACATGCAAACTCCAAATAGGCATTGATCGGAGGTCAGGATTGAAACTTGTACCTTGTGCCTGAGAGGCGAAGACCTTAACCACTTAGCCATCTGGTCCCTCTGTCCTCTCATTTGTGTGAGTTGTCTGGCTTGGCCTATTCTTTTGTGAAGGGTCGTTTGTCAGTCATTTCTGCTTGTCTGCCCTTGAATCTTCCTCTGATTTCTCATTCTGAGGTCAAACAATTTCTTAAAGGTAATAGCACAATCAAGGTGAAACTTCTCATTTCATTGTATTTCACTAAATCCAAATTAAGCATTTGTGTTTAATTGGTTAATTGTTTTAAAGTGTGAATTTTTGTGTGTGTGTATCTATATATATATATATATATATATATATATATATATATGTGTGTATATATATATATATATATATATATATATATATATATATATATATATATATATATAGTATTTGTGTTTTATATTTTGTACTCCTGGAATGCATTGTTTGCCGTGGCACTAGAGAGGTGATTTTAATAAAACTTTGTTCGGTACTGGCCTTAGTTTTGTCATTTTACAATTTCTTAAATGTATCCTGCGTATTAAGCCTCTAAGAAAACCTATTCCTCCTCCTTGGGACCTTAATTTTGTTTTGGAAAAATTGACTCAGCCTCCTTGTGAGTCTGCAGATTCTACTTCTTTGCAACACTAAACCTGGAAGACTGTTTTGTTACTGGCTCTTACTTCTGCTCGGAGGGATTCTAAGCTTCAGGCCCTAATGGCCATTCCTGACGGTTTTTCACAGGGAGAGGGTGTCCTTTCATATTAATCCTTCTTTTATGCCCAGGATAGAAAATGAGTTGTCATTGAATCAGTCTGTACAACTCCCTCCTGCATACCTTGGATTTCCAGAGACAGCTCAGGTAGTATTTGAATAAAACTAGGACTATTCATAAGTCTGATCAGCTTTTTTGTTTCCTTTCATCCCAGGTCTTTGGGTTTAGCTGTTTCTAAGCAAGCCATCTCCTCTTGGATATCCAAGGCTGTGTTCTTTTGCTATTCTTTTCATGGCAAATCTCTGTCTACTTCCATTAGAGCTCATTCCACTAGGGCTGTTGTCACTTCTTCAAGGGGTTGGACACCAATTCCATTCTTGAAGCTGCTACTTGGTCTTCTTTCCATACCTTTATGAAGCATTATAAGTTAGATATGTTTCTAAGGCCAGAGAAGGTTTTGCTGAACCCATTTTCTGAAGATTTGTTGAGGGCTGAGGCCTTCCACCTCCCATTCTGTTTCTGGTTCTTTTTATTCTCCTTTCTGTTTAGAATACTGCAACAATGATATAGAAGGGCATAGTAAAATTATGTAAAATCTTAATAGCAGATATCCTTCTCTTCATTGTTGCAGTATTTGCTTCCTCCCTCCAACCCTCTCTTGTTTGTTCTGCTTTTTTTCTTGATGTGCATGGACTCCTTTGTCCTAGGAAGACTGTTCTCTTTTAGGGAAATTCAGTTCTGTATAGTTGCATCCATATGTCCCTCTTATGTCCTACATTCTGTGCAGGGAGAATAAATGTGACTCACAGTGCATACAATATCTTTTAGGCTTTCACATACTGGCCGAGCATCGGGCTGGCTGGGTAGGATATCCCTTCTATGTAAAATACTGCAACAGTGAAGAGAAAGACATCTACTGTTATGGTAAGATTTTACACAACTGTACTTTCCCTGATACCTTGGCGAAATCTTCCATAACAGTATGAATAGCACTTTCAGTCTCCCCTGAAAAGAGGCCACTAGCTTACTAGGATTAACCCAGTTAACAAAAGAAAACTAATATAAATCTCTGGTATACGGACGTGTTTCTGTTGTTACAGTTAAACCAGGGGCAGCTCTTGGTAATGGCTGCTGGGATGCAGCTCCACCATTTTAAAAAGAAAATGTAATTTTAATTAAAGTGACTAAGAAAAGAAAGATGGCTTTTATTTTTACACTAAAAATAAAAGATGTCTTTCTACTTCCATGTGTTAGGGACTCCTCACTTATGCATATGTGGAGTGCTCCCTGGCAATAAACATATTCTACCAACGCACCTTCTTGTTGAAGATGTCGAGAAAGTCATTCAACAACCATCTTACCAGGCTGCTGAGTGAAGCAGAAGGAGCCCTACTAATTTATTCAGGCTGCCTCTAGTGACTGAGGTAACCTGCAACTGAAACAAAATGTCGGGTTGAATGTACAGGTGTATAAGCATCAGTGCGTGAGCAAGGTTTTTTTTTATTTATTTGTTAAACAGCCACTCTGCCTACATGTAGGAAAGTATGTATTATTTATATGTTATGTGTGTGTGTGTGTGTGTGTGTGTGTGTGTGTGTGTGTGTGTGTGTGTGTGTGTGTGTGTGTGTGTGTGTGTGTAGTGCGATCCTGGTGTTATTATATATATATATATATATATATATATATATATATATATATATATATATATATATATATATATAGTAAGGGGGGATGTGGGGGCACGTAGCCCCCCACCTAGTTTGTGTATATATTGTCTTCTGGAAAGAGTTATTCATTGGAATTTTAAGTATCCATGTCTATAGTTTAAAATGTATTGTTTTGAAGCTTTCGGTGAAATATAATATAAAACTAAAATAGGTGGGGGGCTACGCCCCCACCCCCTTACTCTATATATATATATATATATATATATATATATATATATATATATATATTTATATACTAATTCCAGGATTGCACTACAGTGGGGAAAAGGGCATATACAAGGGCATAAAGAGCATATAAAAGGGCAATAGAGGTAAACAAATTATTAGAAGAAGAAATTGAAGGAAGGCTGAATAAAGAACAAAACAGAGATGGGAGGCCCCCATTCAGATATGGAACGTCTATGGCCATTCAAAATAGTGTGGGCTCACAAGCTATTAAAAAATAATAAATAGGATTTCGGGTATATTTAAAGCAAATAGCAAATTGAATAGGGGACCACTCCAAGTTTACTCAGAAAAGAGCCAAAAATTATAAAAATTATTTTCAAGGCAAACTGAATAAACCTAAAGAAAAGAAAGAAACATGTGGCATGATTAAATGCCACAATTGTAATATGTGTAAGTATATTTATACTGACTCCAACAAGGTGGTGATAGGAGAAAAAAATTAAGATGTCAGGGCTATACAGATGTAAGTCTAAAAATATGTGTACTTGAGCTTTTGTGTAGAATGTAAATCCTTCTATGTGGAAAGAACTACCTGTGAATTATATAGAAGGATTTATGAGCAAAAGTATGCTGTTCAAACTGGGGATGAAAAGAATGCATGGAGTAAACACTATAAGATGAATACATGCAAGGCTGAGTTTAAATTTATAGTTTTAGAAGCACTTTCTAACAGTCTTAATATTGTAAATATTGAGGAAGCGCTAGGCTGGCTTGAATACTGCTGGCAAGTCGGGCTTAATTCCTGCTTTTCACCAGAAGAATAATTTGTAATGTACCTGAAAAGGAAAATACTTAAACATTAGTAGAGTGTGTAAGAGTTTTAAGCATTTTTTATGTGTTTTTTAACTTGTCATGTGATATATTTTGATCATGTGTTTTTTTAGAATATTTAAAGTGTTGGGTGGGCCCAGATAATTCAGTCTGAAGAAGTCTCTGAGTTAACTGAGGGAGACGAAAGTGCTAACTGGGATTATCTGTATCTATATCTGTTCTACATTAAACTGTTGTTTTCCATTTGGAGCCTGTGAACTTTCTTGGACTATTGGATTTATTGAGTTTTCTGCTGCTTTGGGAGTGACTTCAGAAAAATAATTTTAATGCCAAGCCATTATTCTAACAAGTTTCTGGTTATCAAAAGAAAATAGCTGTCACTGATTTTGATCATTTGTCCATCATTATTTTTGATTTTTCATTCCATTGATTCTTGAGCTAAAAGATTGAAAAGTATGTAGGGATGAGGAGCTGCATTGACTTTCACACTGTATTCTGATAACAGTGGACTTTGATGATAAATTCCTGTGTAGCAGTTATTTATGCATGTATTAATTCATTTGGAACAAAAATGATAGAGATTTAGTGTTTCGCCCATCAAAAAGTGTGATGAAAGGGGCAAGCTGATCCAGGGAATCTCTTAAAAATTTTCAGTCCACCTTTTCCAAATTTTCCAAGAGATTTTCTATCTAATCATTTAATTTTGGCAACACTAGGCTTAAAATATTACTTATCATCACATCCCTACTCATTCAGACTTCAGACATTTCTTAAAGTTTTGTGCACCTGCATTACATTATCGTTTTTATGCCTTATCCTTTGGACTATCCACTGCCCAACAGTGTTAACAAAGTGTCTACCTCCATTTACAGCTCATTTCAGGCTACAGGTTATCCACATTTTTGCATATTTAGATGACTTGCTTATCTTTGCAGAGTATTTTTCAAAGTGTCAGGGATCTCTCTCTTGAATGAGAGACCTCTTACTTAAGCTGAGATTTTAAGAGAACATTCAAAAGTCTTTCTTGACTTCCTCACACAGGATTGTGTTCATGGGATATCAGCTAGACACCTCAGTTCCAAAAGCTTTTCTTCCACAGGAAAAACTAGATCTTTATGTAGATCTATTTCTAAGGTTTTCCACTCAAAATTCAGTAATTATGAGGGAATACCTCAGGAGTTTGGGTCTCATGGCATCTATGATTCTCATGGTACCCCTTGTAAGACTCCACATGAAAAACATACAGTGGTGTCTGAAATCTTTTTGGTCACACCATCAACATCATTTATCTTTTCAAATCACACTGCTGGGGTTTATCAAAAATAAATCTTTTGCTGAAGACAACAGATATTCTTAAATCTAGATCTCCCCTGTTCCCTTCCTGCTCCAAAGCAGTCAGCCACCACGGACACTTCTGATTTTTCCTGGGGAGCAGTTTCAGAAGGGATAAAAGTGCAGGGAGGTGTATGACACCAAGATCATATGCAACCACATAACAATCAGGGAGATGCTTGCCCTGATCAAGGCACTCAACTCTCTGAACCATCTTTGGTCCCCAGGACTTACTCAAGTGGTTACAAACAATACCACAGCAATCTGGTACATCAATAGGCAAGGACAAATCATGGCATAGCCCCTTTACAGACCTGCCATGTTAGCTTGGGATATAGCTTCACAGAACTATTTTAATCTACATGTATTCCACATTCCATCAGAGCAAAACTGTGTGGCAGACAAGCTAAGCAGGACCAGGGCAGACCCTCACTAATGGAAACTAAATCAGGGATGTTTCAAGATTTGATCTATCTGCATTGTGGGGAGTTCCTCAAGGAGTCCTCTTTGCCTCTCTGAAAAATAACTGGCAAGATTCTGTTCCAGGACTTCATGCAAGAAGGCCTGGAAGGCAGATGCCTTTTCTTTTCCTTGGGCAGGATTGTTCCTGTATGCTTTTCCACCCTTTATGCTAATATCTAGGGTACTTATGAAGATTCAGAAGGAATCCCTAAACATCACTGAGGTGATTCCTTTCTGGCCCAGGCAACAGTGATTATACCAGGCCGGTATGACCCTGACCTTGAGTAGCATCTTACCCTCACCAAGAATGATGCCACAATATGAAGACAAGATGATCAATTTCAACAATTGGCTTAAGTATTGGTGTCATTCAAAGGGGATCCAATGCCTGTCAGCCTGGGATGACATGCTCGACAAGCCACGATGCTTCACTAGGGACGGCTTGCACCTGTCACCCCTGGGCTTTTGGATATTGACAAAGGCTCTTGCTACCCCCATAGTGCCTTTTTTAGGCAAGGCTCAAAAGACAAACCCACCTCCATAGGTATCACAAGGGATAAGAAACTAAGAGTAATGCTACTCAATGCCAGAAGTCTAAACCTCAAGATGCAAGCACTCGAAACTCTCCTTAGCATGGAGAACATCGATATCTGTGCAGTAACAGAAACCTGGTTCAAGGCTCCCAAGAGCACCCCAGCACTACCAGGTTATACCTCATACCATGCTTTTCGGCCCCAAAACTTGGACTGAACCACAAAAGGAGGGGGAGTATCAATATTCGTCAAAGATACCCACACTTCCAGGTTGGTGGCACAGCACGAAGCATCAGAGACTATCCATGTGCAACTAACAGTGGGTAAAACTGCCTTCCAGTTTATAGCCTGCTACAGACCACCCTCCCAAAACCAGGAACCCCACTCGGCCTTCCTGAGATCACTGGAAAATATGAAGGTCTCTCCAAACACCATTATATCGGGCGACTTCATCTACCCAAACATAGACTGGGAGCATTACTCTAGCTCCAACACCCTAGCCCAAAGGTTCCTAGAATTTATAAACTCAAATGCTATGGAACAACTTGTTACCACTCCCACAAGAGGGGAAAACATACTGGACCTGATCATCACCAACATGGGGACTCTATGCTCCAGACCAGAAGTGTATCCCTCACTGGTAAGATCAGACCATAAACTAATCTCACTGGATATTCACATCCCGACTCCACCCCCTGCCCTGAAAACCACAGTGAAAAACTTCTCTAAAGCAAATTTCACACTCCTCAAAACCGAGGTGGAATCCTTCAAAGCCCCCGGGCCTGTGGAAAATATGGCCCAGACCGCAGAATCCTTTATAAACGCATTCTATGAACACCTTCAGGAATGCATGGATCATGCAATCCCAAATAAAACCAAGACCCAATCCTCCAAAGGCAGACGTCCTGTCTGGTGGACCCCAGCCATAAATAAACTACAATAGAAGGAGGAAGCTACTACATGATAGAGCAAAATCCCAAAAAGGGAAGGCATCTCTGATCAGTATTAGCAAAAAACTACGGGCACTCATAAAATCGTCTAAGGCCAGCTTCGAGAGAAAAATTGCACAGGACACTAAGGATAATCACAAGGCTTTCTTTAGTTATGTTAGGAACCTGGGTGGG
Organism: Protopterus annectens; assembly: GCF_019279795.1. Lineage (NCBI taxonomy): Eukaryota > Metazoa > Chordata > Ceratodontiformes > Protopteridae > Protopterus > Protopterus annectens. Next base: position 476,079,769 of record NC_056744.1, read on the forward strand.
AATTCCCAGATATGCTCAGAATTAGTCCAAAATGATAAAAAATACACCGAACCCACAGACATTGCCAACATCCTAGCTGACAGGTTCAGCGCAAACTTCTCCCCCCCCCCCACCAAAAGGGCAAATATCTATCCCAGCAGAGTGCTGCCCCCCTGACATCTCAGATGCTCAGGTAAGAGCTGCCCTCTCCAAAGCAAAAAACACAGCATCAATGGGACCAGACGGTGTCCCGGGCTGCGTCCTACATGAACTCCAAGAAGAGCTAAACCCAAACATAAAACTACTGTTCAATCTCAGCCTTACTACAGGATATGTACCCAAAGAGTGGCGTACAGCAACAGTGGTCCCTCTCCACAAAGGTGGTGAATCAACGGATCCTTGAAACTATTGCCCCATAAGCCTGACTAGCTTGGTCTGCAAAGCTATGGAAAGGATCATCATGGACCTCATAAATAAAGATATTGGGGACCTACAGACACTGGATCCTACCCAGTTTGGCTTTGTTAAGGGCAGATCCTGCCTCTTAAACCTGGTTGATTTCTTTGAAACAGTCACCAAGGCCATTGACGAGGGGAAGGTGGTCCACACAGCCTACCTGGACCTCGCAAAAGCCTTTGATACAATACCCCACTCGGGCATTATAGATAAGCTCACCAGCTTAAATATAAACCCCTATGTCACTAGATGGGTTGCAAACTGGCTCAAGGACAGAACCCACATGGTTAGAATTGCTGGAGGCATGTCAGACTCCAAACCAGTTACAAGTGGCGTGCCACAAGGCTCAGTCCTGGGACCTCTCTTGTTCGGTATATATTTCTCGGAGGTACAGGCCAACACGGAAGGACTGTGGCTGACCAAGTTCACAGATGACTGCAAACTGGGTGCCATAATCGACTCTCCAGCTGACACAAGCATCCTCCAAAAGGGCCTCATAGAAACAGACAACTGGTGCCAGAGCCATGGCCTCAAGCTAAACACCAAAAAGTGTATAGTCATCCCCTTTGGCAAAAACAAAGTGCCCACAAATTACCACATAGGTGGTAATCCATTAAGTACAGAAGAAGTAATTAGGGACCTGGGGACCCAAGTTGATAGCAATCTCTCATTTGACAACCACGTGGCCAAAGTGGTTAGAAAAACATTTTATATAGCCCACCTAATCATGAAGGGATTCACATCTAGATCAGGGGAGCTCATCGTGCCTCTTTACTCATCCCTCATCAGGCCCTTAATTGAGTGCAATGCCCCTTTTGGGATGTACCTTACCAGACACCTGCAGCAACTGGAAAGACCCCAAAAGTACCTCACCAAGAGGATCAAAGGGCTCAAACAGATGCCATATGCTGCCCGGTTAAAGAAACTCCAGCTCTACTCAGTGGCATACCGCCTGCTCAGAGGCAATCTGTGCCTGACGTATAAAGCCATGTCCAACCCGGAATTAATGGACATGCTGCACCTCAGAAAATCCAAATCCCATCGAGCTACACGCTTGATAGACTTGAACCTCAGCACTGAAATAAATAGGACATGCTGGAGGGACAGATTCATAACCCAGAGGCTCCCTACACTCTGGAATAAAATCCCAGTCCAGGTTAGGCAGAGTCCCTCATTGACTCTCTTCAAGAGGAATCTTGATGAGTGGATGGGAGATCGTAGGTTTACCCTGGGTATAACTTCTGTGTCACTGTTAGACAGAGGCACAGTATACTAACCTCGAAAAAGGGCATAGCAAAATTAATTTAAAATGGGTGGTGAAAGCCAAAGACACTCTGGCTAGGCTTATAAATGCCCTAGGGCAGATAGCCTAGTATGAACCTATGAACCTATACCTTATTTTCGAAATATCGAAGGGCAATTACCACAAGCTTCCTCAAAGACTGGCTCTACTCACATAAGAACAGGGGTGTTTGATACACATCAACACCAATCAACTTCAATTAACTGACTGGATGATGGTGTCTTAATTCCCTTTAGGCACCTGTTTACTGAGGACATACACCAGGTACTAATGGAGACAAGAAAGTCTGCTACTAGAAAATCTTATATTAGCCAATGAAAATAGTTTTCTATTTGGTGCCAACAACATAACCAGCACCCATTTAGGGCTAGTTGTTCTCTGGTTTTACAATATTTGTGCAAGTTACTATACTATGGCCTTTCCTACTCCTGTGTCAAGATTCATTTGTAAGTCATTTCAGCATGTCTGCCCAAGGATCCTCCTCTTTCAAATCATCCTCATGTTAAAATATTTTTGAAAGAGGTTTTGCATAAGAGGTATCCAAGAAAACCAGTGACCCCAATATGGGATCATAGTTTTGTGTTGAGGCTGACACTTGTTCTATTTGAACCAGCTAGTGTGGCTTGCTTGAGTTTCTTAACATGGAAAACAGTTTTACTAGTTGCACTGACCTCTGCAAGAAGGGTATCTGAGTTGCAAGCTCTTATGGTGAGTCAACTCTATGTTATTTTCCATACGGACAGGGTTTCTTTGACAACTTATACATTTGGTGCCTAAAGTGATATCTGAGTTTACTTTAAGCCAAACTATCCATCTCCTCATTTACTTTCCTGAGTCTAAAAATGAGGAAGAAAGGATACTTCATATCTTGGATGCCACAATTCAGGCAGTATCTTGACAGAAATAAATCTTTCAGATGTTTCGATCAAGTGTTCATTTCTATGTAAGAAAAAGGGACAACCTATGTCAAAACAAACTATTTTCAAATGGTTGTATAAGTCAACTCAGCATAATAAAACTATTCCAGGCCGGGTCAAGGCCCACTCTACCAGGGCCTTGGCTTCATCTATGGTGTTTCGGAAAGAGTTGGATTCTGGAAGTATTCTTGAAGCTACTACTTGGTCTTTGTACATATGTTTACAAAGTACTATAAGCTTGATTCCTTCTCTGGGTTCAGATTAAGCTTTGCTACGACTATTCTCTAGGGGCTCCTGGAGTCTTCTCCATCCACTTCACAAATGTAGTTAGCTAAGGTAATCTACCCGCATATTTAAGGCTACTGCAGCAGTGATCAATATGATGAACATAGCATAGTTGTGTAAATAAAACTTACCATAATAATAGATGTTCAAATGATCATCGATACACTAGCCACTCACTCCTTCCACCCTCTTGTTTTTTGGTGTGCTATTTATGCCAGGTTATGGACATTTATTTTTTGTTGTTCCTAGCATTGTCCCAGCAGTCTTCATATCTCTCCTGGCAGGAAAACTCCAAAGGGCTTTGTACCCAAACTCATCTTTTAGTCAGCTCAACTCGAGCTACCTGACAGTCTGGGTGTATGGAAGGTGCTCTGAAGCTTTAGCAGCTCGACAGCTGGTATATCCTTAGCAGGATATAACCCATATAGCTAAGGCTACTGCAGCAGTCATCATTTTATCATCTACTTTTATGGTAACCTTTACTTACACAGCTGCATTTTCCTGGCCAGACCAAGGCATTCCAGGAGAAATTCATAATATGTGGCTTTATTCACATAGATTATATCCTTATCAACCGTTTAATAGGTTAATGAAAAATGGCAACTGCTACTATGTCTTTGTTAATCACCTGTCCATACATGGTTAATAGGCATGCATTCCATGTGACTAGTATGGAGCCAGGCTCAAATGCCCACTTCCCTGTAAGCACTGTCTTGTTAAGTGACTCTCTCAAGGTTACAAGTAGTCAAATAAAAGCTAAGGGAATCAAACCCTGTTCCACTGGAACTAGCTCACTAACAGATCATAAGCTAAACCTTCTGAGCTAATTGTCAGGCCCTAATTTCATAATATATTCTTTATCATCAACAGTCATTAAAAACTGCAATATTCAATGAACCTCCTTCATAAATGTAATTGACTTTCCTCTTTCCATCTGTGAAATAAGCTACGAACTGAGGATTACAGTGTATTCTAAAGTATAAATACTGGATGTCTGTGTATATACTTTAGTTTATATGATTTTGTTAATTTTATATTCATATTTAAATGTGATAAATCTATGTTATTAATTCTTAAATTTGTAATTGATATTATCTTATACAATTCTATGTGACTGCTTATAAGTTTGTTATAATCAAAATCAATAAAATTGTTTTTAAAAAAAACCTGCAATATTCTAGCCATGACCTCATTAAGCCAGAAATTATAAAAGGAATCCTAGATTTTATCAGCCTTAAAATGCAACCTATTACTTTTTATGTTTTTATACATGTATCATTTCTATGACTATGGGGTAACTGTAGAGCCCAAGCATAATGTTTGTGTTGAAGTTTATCTAGATCCTGTTTGAGCCCATTAAAATTATATTTTTCTACAGTATCCATCTTGAGTTCGATTAATGCTGGTATTAGTATTAAGGGAATACCACTGCATGTAGTAGCTTTGCCTTTTGTAGCCCCTGTAGCCACAGAATGGAAAAAAAACTAGACAACATACTAAGTTGGAAAGCATGAAGGATGACATGATGGCTATATTTCAGGCACTTCAGGCTTTAATATTGAAATATGTACAAGCTAAGACTCTGTCCCTCATGGTGGATTCAAAAAGTAAGATTACAGAAGCAGTTTTTAAGTGGCATAAGAAAGTGACTTATTTAAAGGGGGCTTTAGACATGCTGCATGTTCATCTAGATAATTTACAAGACAAGCCAGGTGGGCAAATTTTGGCATCATATGGTTAAAAGTAGGAAAGGAAGGGTCTGACATGATAGACTTCCTGGAAGAATGGGTAAATGGCATTGTAAATTATTTTCATAGTTAAGCTCCAAGAGTAACCTAGTCCACAGGGCTGGAACAAAAAATCAGCATTCAGGGAAGGTGTGGCTTATAGGTATTAAATGCCACCATTTTAGGACCAATGAGGGGTCTATATTATGATTTCAAAAGACAAGTTCACTGAACATATCTTAATCAACACGTAAATATTGACCTTTTCAAATGCCAAACAGCCACTTCAACTAATATTTTCCCAGGGGGAAAAAAAAAATCACTCGGCTCTACACAAACAAACAAAACTTTCAAACCCTACATAGTGGGGGGCTTTCCCCCCAGCCCCCCCTAACTAAATATACCAAATCCAAGATCGCACTACAGTGGGGAAAAGGCAAATCCCCAATGACGGCCAAGCGATTTTTTCCCCTGGGAAAAAATTCGCTGAAGCAGCCATTCGGCATTTCAAAATGTCGATATTTGTGTGTCGATAAAGATGTGTTCAGTGAACTTGTCTTTCAACATCGTAATATAGACCCCCAAGAAGTACATGTTCCACCAAGTGATTTTGTAGAAGGAGTTGGTAATAGCAAGTCAAAAGTTGCAGGTTGTAGAAGACTTCTCTGCTCTTTTGCATCACAAATGGTTACAAATATATCTGGAAGTTGTAAACATGATGACATAAGAGGTTTTAATGAAGTGGTGATATCCTGCTTAGCTGCATGTTTTTTTTTCAGAAAGAGCAATTGCATTTGTACTAAATTCAAGGAAGCCATCAGGTGCTATGTGATGCAGGGACAGCTGGCATGGTATACCCCTAAGAATGAGCATGACAGTTTACATGGAGGTGGGGAGGAAACTGAAGAAGTGAAGAACCCAATGAAAATCAAATGGGCCATAAAAAGTAGTTTTAATTTGTGGCAGCTGAAGAGGAGAGAGAGAGAGAGAGAGAGAGAGTCATGGAGTGATCAGGTTGACATGGAAGTACAAAGATCATGTTCTGAGGAGAATCAGGACAGGTGCCTACTAAAATCATTAGCCACTTAGCAAGCAAAATGAATGGGAAAACATGAATGAACTAGATACATTCACTGCTAGAGACTTGCAGGTCACTATAACAAACCCATGGAAAGGAAATCACAAAGATGTGATTAAGAAGTGATCTGGAAAATCAAGGCTATGAAGTGCTGCTATTACTAAATGGATTAAAAGACACATATGATATGATTTAGGATGACAGGAGGCCACGTTCCTCTAGGCTTGGTTTTCTAGAACACATTATGGAGTCTCTACATGCCAGTCCTTACTTGCAATTATTCATATTTGCTGATAGTATGTATTGTGACATTAAGAAGCAGAGGAAGTCCCTCTTGGGGTGTAGGTAGAGGGGTGTATCCTTTGGGGATACATTAATCCTATGGTTTTGCTACATGCTTTTGACTACTGCTAGATATTGAGCTTGGAAATTAAACATATGGGCTTGGATTGTGAAATGGATACAGACTTGCTATAATACGTAACCAAAGATTTTCCTTAACCTATAATGTTATAAGTAAATATTATAATCAGTTTTTTGCATATTCTGCCATTTTGCAAATCTACTCAATTGATTTTACGTAAAATGTTGTTTTTATCTTATAATGAAGTTAAATTATGTATCTAAAATAAGTAGGCATTCAAGGGGCTCTAATGATGGGTGAATAAGTTGTGGAAGTAATGGAGAATCACAAGATATGATTAGTTACTTATGTGAAAAAATATCTGAAAAGGCTAAATACATTATGTATAAGTAATGTGGGGAAGGGGAAATGATCTTCTTCTGATGCATAGTTGCTAGGATGACTATGGGAGGGGTGATGCTATCTTGGTTAGGATGTTTTTGAGAAAAATCATTATGGATTTATGTACTGTTATGCTCTTAGCTCTCACGGGGGGTTTACAATAAAGGGGAAAAGAATTAAGAATATGGGTTTTGGAGTGGTGTTGATCAGTGCCAAGAACAGCTTGATATGCTGCTACTACTGCGTGTGAGTTATGAGGCTGAGGAATAATCCTGAGATTGCAAGGTCAAATTCCATTATGGGAACAAGATCTTCAGGCTAGAAGTGAGAGACTTGGCCTGAAATTGCTGAGTAAAATGTCAGAACTGAGTGGTTAGATCATAGGGTTCACTGGGGAAGGAGTATGGGGTAGTGTTATTGTTTCGTCCTCTGAAGATCATATGCATTTTATATGGTGGAAATGTGAGAGTGTATAGACCTAGATAGTGGGAGAAAAATCACAGATAATAGTAAAGGACAGGCAGAGTGCTATTATGAGGGTTATGGAGTAGGTGTAAATGGGAAAGGATTTTCATAAAAGAGATATAGGAAATCAAACATTTGCTCAGAAAGGATAACCAGAGTCCTAAGATCTCTGGTGCATTGGCAGGGGTAAGTAGAGGTGGACATGCAGGTTACAACAAAGATCTGGGCAGCCCACCTGGACAGGAGCATCAGGGGAGACTTGGAATGTTTTGATGGGGAGGGGGAAAGGAGATGGCAACGCCCATTAAGTTTTCATCATTTAATGTAGGTGGGCTAAATTTGCTCTCATAGACAGGAGTTTTGGAGAGGCTACATAGGGAACAGGCTGAGTTGGTATTTTTGCAGGAGATGAAGGTGTAAAGTAGGGACATCAGAAGCATGCTGAAGAAAGGATTTAAGAGGCTGGCATATGTCTGTTCCAAGATTGGAAAGGATGTTGGTAAGGAAACATTTAGGATGGGAAATGGTTGTGGCAACTTGTCATGGAGATCGTTAGTGTGTGATGATTAAAAGGATTGTTGCTGAAGGAGTAGTGCTGGAGGTATGCCATGGTCCAAATATAGACAATGAAGATATATTGCAATGTTTTCTAGGGGCAATTAAATGGGTTACAAAGGAGAAGGGTAGGGTAGTGACTATGAGGAGTTTTATCATGGACCTGGTGCTTGGCAGATATATTTTTTGGGAGTTGTCAAGCACATAAGAGGAGGTGAATGGCTGAAGAGGGCTGCTGGATATATATATATATATATAGAGAGAGAGACAGACAGGCAGACAGACAGAAGGAAAGAGAGAGAGGCAAGCAGGGAGAGAAGTGTGGTTGGGAACTGCAGTTTACTTTTTCAAGGAATGATGCTAAGCAGGCAAGGTAGCTCAACAGAATGCTTTATGGATGAGAAGATTAGGAGAGTCATATTGATATCTGTATTACAAAGATGGTCTGACCATGTTATTGTGATGATGGTATAGCCAGTGGTAGAAGGAAATGTGGGTCACTGGAGAAGGAATCCAGGAAAGTGGGTAAAGGTTAACCTAGTGATATGGAGGAAAAGCATGACAGAACAGGTGCTAGGTAAAAATGTGAGTGAAAAAGGATACATAGGAGTGAAACAGTGGAATGGGATGAAGTCTGTGTGGAAGAGGAAAATTACAAGAGAACCTGTCAGGAAAAACAGAGATAGGATATAATTCAAAAGTGGAAAGAATGCTGTTGCATTTGCAGATGGACTGGGACAGAACTGATGAAGGATGGAGGAAAAGGTATATAGCCTGAAAGAAAGTCCTAAACAATCCAAAGAGGAGAAAATTAAAGTGTAGCTAGAAAGAAGAGAAGCGGGGTGCTGGGAGAGAGGAAGTGTTTACTGTAAAATGTAGGCTTGGAGATTGAAGGATTACTGGAGTAAATATGGGTAAAGGCTTATTTTTTCTCAATTGTTTTTATTGAAAATTTTAACAACAAAACATTAATATATGATAATAGAAATATTATAAAACAAATATACATACCTAAAAGAACAAAAACAATAACTAAAATAACTATTTACAATGATGTCTACTATAAAGCAAAGCTTTTTAAACAGAAAAAGAAATTTAATAAGAGTAGTTGTTAGTTAATTATTAAAGTCTGTTTATCCAGCAGTTCTTTGAATTTCAACCATATATTATATGAAGAGTTGATTCTAGATGGTCTTGTCTTGATCATGATAAGTTCAAGATGACAGACTTCAGTTGCCAAGTGTACAAATCCCTTCATAATAAAAGTAGTCTGATCCTTCCAGTTCTTGATGATGACTTTTCTTGCTAATGTTAAGATACCCCATAAAACAGGGTATTTTATTTTTGTGACATATGTGTATTAAACATAGGTGCATTCAATAAAATAAGAGATTTGGTCAACATAAATGTATCATTAAAAACAGTCTATAACAGATAATTCATATTATTCCCAATAGGTTTTAAGTTTTATACAATTGTAAAACATATGCTGCCAGTCAGCTTTAACATTTAGTTTACATCTCCAGCATCCTATGTCTTTATTATACATCAATTCAACTTTATGTGGTGTGATAAAGGTTCTGTGTAAGAACATCCAGGAGAATATCCTGCACCTTAGTAATGAAGATTGTTTTGAAGATTGCAGTATTAGTTTTTTTTATCATCTTCACTTGGGGAGATATTATTAACAAATCTAAAATAATCCCAACAGGTTTCTTTGTGATATACTGTTGATTTCTTAAGTACCTTATACATTTTGGATAGAAGTCCATTTCCAATTATATTCTGGTACATTTGAATAATTAGTAAATCAATGAATGTGGGGAAAGAATTTCTAACTCTTGGTTGCATTAGAGTAATCTTATGTTCAACTAATTGTCTACTTTTTTGAATTTCCAACCACATATCTTTGCTTAACTCAAACTTATTAATGATATGATCAACATGTTGTAACATACCATTGTCTAGTAATTGATACCAGTATTACAGGTTTTGTCTTTAAATGTAGCCATTGTTCTTAAATTAAATGTATTAATACTATTTTGAGTATAGGCAAGTAGAAATCCAAAGAGAATCCCTGCTTTATATTCAGAGTTCCTGAAAATGAACATTTTAAAGGAGATTATCACATTAATATAATAAAGTTAACTGGTTTGCTTTTGTTTTCTATAAAACACTCTTCTAATAACCAATGAAATGTATTAGTAGCTATTTTAGTATGATATAATTTTGTTAAATTATTGGATTTACACCAAATACCTCCCTGAATATCTTTCCATTTGGCATTATTATTGTTATTTAACCAAGAAATGATCATCACAACAATTGAGGATAAGGAATATAATTCTAAATCTGGAAGATCAATACCACTTCATGCACTATCTCTAATGTGATGGATTAAAGCCAATCTAGGCTTATTAAGAAAACATTCATTTTATTATATTTTTGGGGAAGTAGAATTTTAGGAAGGATAATCATTTTAATTAAGGGGAGTCTCTCTTCCACAGTGAAAAAATGTATTCCATTTATTAAGAGTTTATTTTACGGAATTTAAGTTATTATTATAATTAAGAATTGTTATATCTTTAATATTATCAGACAATATTATCCCTAAGTAAGTGATTCTTACCACATTTCATTATGCATTTATGTAATTTCTTATCTATTTTATTAATATTATAATTGACAGGTAGTATTTTAGTCTTATTTTCTTTATAACTGAGTCTCTATTTCTTCTGTAATATTTCTATTGCTTTGAATACTGCAATAAGAGAATAATTGCAACCAGTAAAAGTTAATAGGATGTCATCTGCAAATAGTTGTATTTTGGGGATTAAATAATTATTTATTAGTATGCCTTTGATGTTTTCATTTGATCTTATATAATTTTCAAAAGGATCTAAAAAAAAGCAATGGGGACAAGGGACAACCCCATTTAGTACCTTTAGTTATCATGATTCATTGGGAAGTATATGAGCCTATCTTAATGTATACAAAGGAGTTTTCATAGAGATGTTTTATTAATTGTAAGAAATTGTTTGAAAATTTGCATTCCTCCAGTACTAATAGTAAGTACTCCCAATTAACTGAATCAAAAGCACTATTGATATCCAGAATAACCAAAGTTAGTTCTTTTCTGAATTATTAGCATAATCAATTATTGATAGTATTCTCTTGATATTATCAGAGGTGTTCCTTGTTCATTATAAATCTAGTCTGATCATTGTTTATCAACATTGGAAAAAATTGTTTTCTTCTACAGGCATAGCTTGCCATGAATATTTTATTCTCTATATTTAATAATGAAATTGCTCTCTATGAAGAACATTGTGTTGAGTCCTTGTCAGGTTTTAAAGTTTGGGATATTGGAGTGCATTTCTGTGATGGTGGTATCTTTGTAAGTCCTTTACCTATTGAAAATACCTCTAGTAAAATACTTAAAGCATCCTTAGTCATTGTTTGTATAGTTTGGGTATTGCACCATCATTTCCAGTTGCCTTATTGGGTTTTAATTTACTAATATGAATTTTGAGTTCCGACATTGATATAAGTGTATCAATTACTTTTATTTGATCCTCTGACAGTCTATTTTCAGTATTTTGTTATACATGTTTTAATTAGCTCCTGTGTAGTCATTGTTGGTTTGTGTTGATTAATCTTTTTAAAATGAGACCTGAAAACATCCAGAATATCTTCGATTTCAGTAACCTTCTTTTTACTACTAGAGCAGTATAATTCTTTGATGTGTTTAGATTTAACAGTCATTTTTGTCCTGGTAGCCAATTTATGTATGGGTTTAGGATTTCTGGACCAATTAGTTATTTTAATCTTTTCTAAATTTATCATAGCTTTATATTGTAAAATTTCTAAATATTTACTGTTTGAGCTATTTATTTTTTACTTTATTATTTCCTTTTTGACTACCTAATTTTAACTTGGTATGCACAAAAAAGAAACAAGGGGACAAAAAATTGATAGAGATGGGTAAAGCTTTTGAAGGCTGAAGAGGGGATTCATGTATTGAGGAATGCAAACATTCATGTGACTTTTCAAAATGTTTTATAGCACTATGCTTACATGACAGAGGTGGTAACAAGAACTGCTTGTATGGAAGAGACTGTTTTGCTTACGGAGGATCAGGGCAGATGTGGTGATTGTGGATATCATGTATATAAAGGGAGAAAAGCAGAAGGCTCATATGGGGTTCCCATATACTTTTACAAGATGGTGGGCTTGGGCATGGTAGATGACACCACTCAAGCTTTAAAAGATATCATATAGGAGAGGGCATTTTCATCTTCTATTTCTGTAACCATTAGACCCTACACACTTTCATCTTATACTGTTATTTGACATGGTTGTTAAGCTGTTTGCCAGAAATGTGATGGTCTCTTTAGAGAAGGTGATTCCCAGGATAGTTTATAGCAACTAGGCAGGCTACATCAATGGGCAATCTTTGGAAAAAACATCAAAGATTATTAAAGTCAAACAAATAATCATGTCACCAAAAGCACAAAGGAGAACCACTGATGAGAATGAGCTCAGCTTTAATATAAGAAGCTCCAAAAATTAAATCACAGTAGATCAGGATTAAGTGCTTTTGTCTCTTAACATACAAAACAAGACTTCACCAGAATCACAGCACTTACACCATAGAAACATTAAATACATTCCTTACTAAACCAATATAATTAAAAAAATCAATTAAGAAAATAATCAATACAATTCTTTCTTGAAAAATTCTAACTACAATAAATAAGAAACAGTTATTATAAAACACTTAAATATATAGACTAACCATGTGAATTATAACTTAGCTGCACTTAGTTTTAAAACAGGAACAATAGAAACTCATTTAATCCAGGTTGTAATGTGGACTGTAATTTAAGTTGCCACAGTAATTCTCTGCATTCTAACCTGGTCTCCCATGTGACCCCTCTAGGGCTTAAAGCCACCTTCTCCAAGATACCAAATTTAAAACATTTAAACTGCAGGCAGACCAAGGAATGTTTATAAAGAGCATTATTATATTTGCCTTTTCTAATACCATCCAGGTATTCATAAATATATTTTTTAAAGCTCTCTAAGCCTTTCTGACATAAAAAGCTGGATGAGTACAGCAAATAGCTAAATAGATAACTTCTTTGGTCTCACAAGAACCTGAATCAAAGATAACTTTACATTCAGACACATTTTTTAAAAACACTACATTATCATCCAAAATATAGACACACTGATTACAAGATCCACATTTTCATCCCCTTCTTAACTTTATTAAAACAAGTATTAACCAATTCAAATTGTTTTACATTGGTAGCAGTTTTAGTCACAGAAACAGACTTGCTCCCCAGTAGCTCCATAAATTCATTATTCATTTTTAAAAATATTTCAATTATTATTCACTGTCTCTCTAACTTTATCAGATCCAGAGCTATACTGAACAATCAAAGCCCTCTCAAATTTGTCATAACTGACAAATTATTAATAGTAGCCAATTTAAATGAAGAATTACCACCATGCAAAAGTGGTTAATATTTAAAATTCCAACTAGATGCCACTTCAGAACTAATGGACTTAACCAACTTAAGTGGACAGCCTCTACAAATAAACATCTGCTCTAATTTTTTCATTTCAACCTGTAAGACGTTCCAAGTGGACACCATACTAGTTAATCTGATAAACTGATCTTTAACCAAGCCTCTCTTATGAGAAACAGGATGATAACTCTTAAAATATAAATAACTATTATTAATATGGGTTTCCTAAGAATACTGGATGCAAAACCAACATCGGTCTTATAAATAAGTGTATCCAAATAATACATCCATTCATAAATAAATGTATAAGCAAAATTCAAAAAGATCAATGAACTCTGAAAGAAATCAACAAACTCTTGCAACTGAGTTACTGTACCTGACCACAAAACAAAAGTATCTTCCAGGTACCTATGATATAATCTATAATCTACAAGAAGGAAACAATGAATTTTGAAAAACACATTTCCTTCCCCATGTCAATAATACTAAATTAGCAAAAATAGAGCAGCAGGCTGCCTCCATTGCTATACCTTTAATTTGCTTATAGTACACACCCTCAAAAAATTTAATTTTTATCCAGGATAATATCCAAGAAAATAAACAATCAAATTTATTTCATTGTTAGATATAAAACTAAAAATAATAAGTGCTCAATGACAAAAAAATACAGTTCATCCTGCTGTGGTATACAGGTAAAAAGATCCACTACATCAACAGTAACATAGATAATATCAGAACTCCAAAGACCCTGGGTAAATCTACTAAGAAAATCATAGGAATCTACAAGTAAATGACAGGAGGCCTGAAGTATTAGTTTAAGTTTCCAATCAATAAAGTTGGCAAGAGGGTATGTTTCTAAATTCTGTACTACAGCAATGGATCTGAATGGAGGAGCTAAAATAACTTTAGGGATCCTAAATATTAAAAAAATTATGCCTTTCACCCATAAAAATTACTCTGATCAAAAACAATCATGCCATATCCTTGCTTCCAATAAAACTAAAACAGAATGTGTAAAAGTAGCCAAACTCTTTCCTAGAAGTATTACTCGACGATAGTTTGAAGTATGACCAACATCTTATACTAGCCATTAAACTGGAAATTAGGATCCTTTTATAGAGCAGAACAATTCCTTACTGATCACTTAAGGAAAACAACAGCACAAAAATACTTACTCCCCTCCCTACTCTGTGCCTCTCCCATCGTAAAGATGCAACCATCAAAACAAAACTAGAGATGGCCTATAACATAATCACAAAATGTACAACTATTAACAGCCCACAAAATCTACCACTACACAGCTCTAAAAAGCCTTAACTGTCTAGAACCTAAAAACGACCTTTACTACTCTCAGCTCACCACAGCCCATAATCTAACAAAACCCCCCACAGGAAATTACCAATTATAAAAGGAATATTACAGCCACATTCCCGATAATCAAGTGCTAAGGTCCAACATCAATGCTGTACTATCACAAGATCTAATAACAGTGGAGGTGATCTGTTATACTCCCTATGTTGAAAATTTCCCCTGAAATAAGACTGATAAACATGATAAATGGCTTTAAGGTGTCACTGAAGAAACACCTACTAAACAACTGATTGTGCTCTTGCACTACTCCAGGCAGAACCCCTAGAACTCAGCCACGCTCCTACTTCTAATTATACTCTATTAACTCCATCTTTCTTTACTGTAACTTACATACAATTTATTTCTTTTACACTAATATAATTACAATAAACTAACTCCCCAATCAGGCCACTACTAATTTCTGTCAAACTTTTACATCCTTTCTATCCCAGCCTACAACCCACTTCTTCTCCCCTTTAAGAACTTTTCTTCCAGGTAAACACTGATACAGCCATTTCTTTTATAAATGCCTTAACATTATCTATTTTAACCTCTACATATATAGTGTCCTACTAGAATTCTTCTTTCCTTAAATACATCCTCCAGTATAATCCTTTCACTTCTTGTGTTCTGACTAAAGGTTTCACTAGGTAAATTAGTTACTCTTAAATGTCAAATCTCTCTGTTGTCAACTACCTATTTTTTCAATAACTCAAATGTATATAGAAGGTGCTGTGCATTCTCATATGTAATGTGATGTTATAAACCTCACTGCATTGTCTATATTAAGTTATATTTTTTGGTTAATAATTCTGTTCTTATCTGTGAAGCTTTTCTTCCCAAGCATCCAATGAAAATGGTTGAAACCCCAGTAGGAATTTCATGGTAAACAAAGAGAAATAAATAAATAAATAAATAAATATGTTGTCATTCAGTGAGACTTACTTACTTTTTGCTGGTACAATCACATCTTCAGACAAACTGACTACTATGTTTCAAAATCATCTTTAAATTCCAGGTCAGAAGTCTGTATAGTAATCAGTTCAAAAATAAAGATCAATAAGTATTTAGCTCAGAAGACTAATTAGTTCTTACAAATGAATATCATTATTTATGACAAGCTGGAAGTCATTAAGGATTTTTTTGGCTGCAACAATCAGCGTCTGTCTTGTGTTCTGACACTTTAGACCAATTAGTGTTACATATCTGAGTTTGCAGTGTTCACTTTGGAGTAATCAATGTTATGAATCTTGAGTTTGCAGTGTTATAATGAGCCTCTTGTGAATCTCGGCCATATATAGTGGTTCTGGCTATGCAGGGATTAGATCAGAGAAGTGTCTGGAAGCAGTTATTAGATTTTACCAACTCTGCAGTGGTCCCTTGATCATTGCAGAGTTAAGAGGATAAAAAATATACAGATAGTTTAAAGTCAGCAGCCTAAAACAAAACATTATAGGGTTAACAAGCAGCCAAACATTGCATGCATCTTAGCACAGCTATCAAGCTCATATAATAAGTTACTCAGGTACAAAACTATAGTCATTTTGATTTTATATGCATCCCATATACCTGTAAAAGGGTGTTGGTGATGTTCCCACTGCAGCAGTGCCATCAAGTGGTCAACCTCAAATACACAACCAATGCATGAATGGTGGAACTGGACGTGAGCCCAGCCAGGGGAGTGCACTGCCCTTTAGCCAGTCATCATGGGCATGCTAAGTCATACACATTCCCTGGGACCTGGTGGGGCTGGTACTGTACCTCCATGCCTGACAACAAAAGGAGGATGTAACCCATGTATGATGGTAATCACCTCCACCTCTCAATCCATACTCCCTGCATGGGTCATAGGTCATCTGTTGGAGAAGAAGAGGAATGAAGAGGAAATGAAAGGCGGAAGCTTATGGTTGGATTGCTGGGAGACAGGATCTAAAAGGAACTAAATAAAATGCTACAGTAAATCTATAAGATAGCTATTGCAGTGGTAATATAAATAACATGCTTCATAGTGATGGTTACTGCACATGCACTGCTAAGCATTATCTGAGTACAGTACCTTATGTCATTAGGCAAAGAAGTGGCAGGTAAGTTAACAGGTAGTAAGAACAGAAAACTAAGTATCCCAGCAATAACAAAAAGGGACAGGAACAAGCCCACTGTGTTCTGTAGCACTGATTATATCCATTTGTACAGTAATAAATAGCTAGATGAGTCTACTGCTTTGTTATCAAACCAAAATAACAGAGGTAGGTGAAGCAAATATATGAAGTAAGGTGATACTGCCCTAACTAACATAGTAGTGAACAGGAGTTGAAAGTAGATAGTATGGTAATCCACTGTCCTATAGTCATTTATGTTTGTTTTAGTTATTAAAAAAAAATTCTCATGAATTATGATAACAATAACTTGATACATTATAACATTTTCTATTGTGATTATAACACACTGCTGGAGGTACTGGAACTTAAGTGGCAGCTGTTCCTTAATGCTGAATCTTTCCCTGGTCTGAATGAGTCCCTTAATATTAAATGTATGCTTAGGTGGCTTAGATAAATATTACATTAGTAACTCAGCTTTAATCATTAACAAAATATCTTTGAAACATCCAGAATCCTTACAAGCAGAGGTTGAGTTGTTTTTATTGCATCTTTATTACTGCTACATTACCTTGATTACTGTTACATTTCCTTGGCTACTGTTGACTAGTTTTTATTTGTTGACATGAAACAAAGATTTCTTATTGACTGCTTGTTTACTATGTATTGAAGTATTTGTGTAGATATCCTTATTTCTGAAGAAGTTCTTGTTACATTAAAGAAAAAAGCGCTCAAATACCGTTTTTTCCTCCTAGCTTTGGAAGTTAGTTGTATGTTTTTAATTTCGTCCTTTTTTATTTTTATTGGTTTTAATAGAGTATATATATATATACATATATATATATATATATATATATATATATATATATATATATATATATATATATATATATATATATATATATATATATATATATATCTATAGGGTCTATATCAGAACATCGAAACTGACAATGTCGAACGCTCACATGAGCAAAAAATCATGTCCTCAAAGTTTATTAATTTTGTTTGTGGTACAGTGAAGATCAGGATTTTTGCCCTTTCCTCTCTGTAGTGCGATCTTGGAGTAGGAATATATATTTAGCTGGGGTGTGGGGGGGAATACCATTGTCATGTACGTGAAAATTCACTCGTGAGCGTTCATTGTTGTTAGTTTTGATGTTCTGATATAGATGCTAAATCTATCTATATATATATATATATATATATATATAGAGAGAGAGAGAGAGAGAAAGATCTATATTTGTGTGTGAATGTGTGTGTTCTTGATTGGTTTAAGTGTATTTGATGTAAGTATTTAATCCATTCCTTGTGAATTACCAATTTTTTTCATATCCCCTGAAAGTCTTGGGCTGAGGCACCACAGGCCAACTGAACAATAAAATGGAGTTTTTATCCTTTCTACCCGCCATTGTCATAATTTTCTGTGAGTATGTATTACATAGCTTACAGAGAAGTAGACTCAAAACACAAATTGCACTTTTGTATGAGTTATACAGACATATAACATAAACAGATATAACCCAGCCCAAAAAAATCAATGTACTGAAACACTGAGAAATAGCAAAAATACACTTAACTAATATTCAAAATGTGTTCCCTTAGGCTCAGATTGGTAGTGCTGGCACTCCAATAACTGTGGTATAACTTTGATAAAAAACTCCTTTATTTAAACATAAACTTCAAACATGAGTTAAGCGCTTTCATCTAAGATACTTAGACCTCCTCAGAACTGAATCACCTCTTGTGCATTATGTTTATATAGTCCATACATTTCCAATTAATTGGTTAATTACTTAATTGGATATTACAATTATCTTTGTATTAAAGTGCCAGTATGCCTGTTGGTAAAGTGCTTTACATAGTGCTCTTTAAACATAAAAAATACCTTTTAAAATTCATTAAAACATTACATGTTAAGCTACGCTGTCCACATATAATCATTTGCATTTCCTCTTGTTTTTAAAAAATACACTTGTTAATAAAATACAATTCAATACATCAGTGTTAGACCTTATGAGTTGAATCACAACTACCCTCATATTTCCCCTACCCCATATTTGCTAGGATGGGTTTTATAGAAATATGATCGTTTAATCCTGGTAGGGTAGATGCGTCCAATTTCACTTGCCACTTGGTTTCCAACTCCCCTAATTTTGTTTTAATATTTCCCCCCCTAGGGTTTACTTTGGCTATGTCCACAATACCAAAGTGAAACATGTTACAGCCCTTGTTTTCTTCCAAATGTCTCCATAAAGCGTTTTTGGTGTCCTTTTTCTTAATACAGTAATAATGGTCGTAAATTCTCTCCCTCAGTGTTCTGTCTGTCTTCCCTATGTAATAACTGGGACACTTGGAGCATTTAGCCAGATAAACTAGATGGGAAGTTCTACAATTACCCTTCCGGAATTTTATCAAAGTCCTTAGTCTATCTTCAAGTTTCAAAGTAGTTGCTGGAAAAATGTACCTACACTGTTTACATGTCCCACATCTGGTTGTTCCTTTTCTATCCTCCAACTCAGTCTTATTGTCTATTTTCTTTTCCAATTCCATTTTCAAATTACCCCATTCCTTGACACAAATCTGGGTGTGGGTCCCACAATTCCCCTATCTTCTTGTCCATTTTAATATATTCCAGTATTTACCAATTATTTCCTTTACATTGTTAGTCCAAGGTGTATGTTGGAATATACATGCTCTAGTATAATCAAGGGGTGCATCCACCATTGGTTTTTCGGGGTTATTTGCTTTAATTAGGGGACCTTTGCCCAACAATGGAATATATTTTCTACCCCATTCTTTCATCACATACCTTGTTGTGTCTTCAACCATCCATTTTGGGTATCCCCTTTGTATAAACATGTTCCCTATCCCCTGTAACTCAATAACCAGGTCTTCATACTCAGATGTCATCCTGGCGGCTCTAATGCATTGCCCCTTGATGATACTTTTTTTCTGTGTAATGGGATGTGAACTAGTATATTCTAAGTATCCATTACTGAAACTTTCTTTCCTATATATTTTAGATTTCACTTTCCCATTTTCCACCGTAATTAGTGTGTCTAAGTAGGGCATAGCTAGTGAATCTACACTGAACGTAAATTTGAGGTCGTTGCTCCGGGAGTTTAGGTAGGCCATAAATTCTTCCAACTCATCCCGGTCACTTTTCCAAATCAAAAAAACATCATCTAAAAACCTGTAGTAACATGTTATCTTACTATACCATTCAGAAGTAAATATATTTTCAACTTCCCATTCGTATATATTAGCAAAAATGGGGGCACAAGCTGCCCCCATTGCTACCCCTTCTGTTTGCACATAATATTCACCTTCAAACATTATATAATTGTGTTTGAGTATCAGTTCCATAAATTCCACCGTTAGTTGTATTTTGTCCCATGTGAATTTGCCTGATTTTCTCATACAGTTTTCTAATTTAGTCAAACCATCATCC
The DNA here is from genome assembly GCF_019279795.1 of Protopterus annectens. NCBI lineage: Eukaryota > Metazoa > Chordata > Ceratodontiformes > Protopteridae > Protopterus > Protopterus annectens. Next base: position 476,099,716 of record NC_056744.1, read on the forward strand.
TGTGGGATGTTCGAAAATAAATCTATCACATCTATTGTTACTAATAAAGCCCCTGGTGTTGTCAAATCATTGTTTAGCCTACCTAAAAAGTCCCAGGAGTCGATGATAATGTGCTTTATAGATTTGTATAGGGGTTTCAACCAACCATCCACTACCTTTCCAAAGTTGAAGGTTTTAGACCTGTTCCCCGAAATAATAGGTCTAAAAGGGGGTCCACCATATTTTTGTGGATCTTGGGGATGCCTACTATCGTACTTATAATAGGAAAATCTGTTTTCAAAAATTTATATAAATCTCCACTAATCCTTTCATCTACCAATAAGTCTTCCAAATACAAATGTATTTTATTGTAACCTATGTTAACTTCGTTCTTTGATGAAATGGTATAGTGACCTGATTTCAATAAGATATCATAAATCTTGTTTTTGTACGCTTCCTGTTCATACAAGACTACCCCTCCCCCTTTGTCGGGTTTCATTATTATTATCGATCTCTCATTTTGTAATTCCTTCAAAGCACTAGCTTCCTGTTTGTTCAAATTATATTTGACTCTAGTACCATTAACTTTAATATTATATGTGTATAACTCATCTGTTACCATTTTCTCAAATAGTCCAAGAGTTGCTTGTAGTGGGGGTGTGTAGGTACTTTTTTTCTTAAATTCACTACCATTCTCTCTCCCTCCATTTTCATTCTGGTATATCACAGCCAAGTTGATTTTTCTCAAAAATTTCTTTAAATCAATAATATAATCTTCTATTTTAAATTTCTTGACAGGCACATATTTCATCCCTTTACTGAACAAGGAAAAATGTTCTTTCCTTATCTCATATTGGGTGTAATTGTGTATATGGAATTGTTGGTATACACTAGTAATATTATTCATTTTTCTTATCTCATCCGTTTCCGTCATCTCGTGTGCCCTTCCCCCTTGGTCCTTTTTTGGTAATTGTAGTTTTCTGTCCACTGGTTTGAACTGTTTTGACGCCATCTTTTTCCCCCCTGGTTCCCTAAAAAAACATTTCCATCTAACACTTTATCATGATTTTGCCTCTTATTATAACATCCATCAACAGTGTATTCCCTTTCATTTTTATCAAATGTATTGCCTTTCTTTCCTACTTTGAAATTGCTATTATTTGCCCTATTTTTTTGAAAACTACCCTTCTCCCACCTATAAGCCTGCCCTTTGTTGTATTGGTCCAAGTCTCGTTGGAATTTTCTACACTTCCTTTCAAACTGTTTGTCAACTTCTTTTTGGACCCAATTATATTGTGCATTTAAACAATAATCATATTCTTCATATAGTACATCACTAATGATAGCTTCATTCAATGTATCAAGTTCTTCCAGTAAAATACATATCTTTTTATCATTGCATTCTAAAATAAAACGCATAAAGGACATGCCAAAGCCATCAAACATTTTCGAACACTCCTTCATAGTTTCGTCATCTAAATCGATGCCGACAGGATATTTAAAGAAACGTAGTCCCATAGGGACAATATTGGAATCTATACATTTCAAAATATAACTATTTTCAAGTTGCAAACTTTTACATGATTTAAGTTTTTTTCCAAAAACATATATTTTCTCTTTCAGAGTCATTGTGGAATTAACGTCTACACCATTGTGATCATGTGTAGTTCGTTTGTAACAATTCCCAGTAAAATCAAAGTTAAAGTCAATAAAACTTTTAAAGCAAATATCTTTCACCATTCCTTCCCTTTTGTCGTTCTTATGATTAGGAACAGTACCTGTACGTTGGCAGTTTCCCGCCATAGTGTAAGTCCTTTTCGGTGGCATCCATTTGGGTTTGGCCCCCGAGATCAAAAATTCAGCCTCCGATCCATATTTATTCCCTTTCCCCGTCGCTGCTTCATCGGGTTGGAATGAGGATCCATAAGAGGAACGCTTCTCCCGCTCGGCGCCATCTCCTTGGCCGTTGGGTATAGTATTGCCTTTGCTCCTTACACTGTGTGTGCTCTCTGACGTCATGCGCACATTTCCGTTCTGTTGAAGCGTGGACTGACTCACCAATTCAATAAGCCTAGTCAGTTCTCCACGCATTATGGCCATTTCTGACTGGATCCCTCTGATTTCGTCTCTCCTAGGCGAGAAAATAGAAGGCAATTCGTCTAACGAATCCATGCCTGAATGCTGCAACTATAAAATAGAATAGTCAAAGGTAACAGTCCACTCGATAAAAGAAACCAAAATCTGTTCCCTTAGGCTCAGATTCGTAGTGCTGGCACTCCAATAACTGTGGTATAACTTTGATAATAAACTCCTTTATTTAAACATAAACTTCAAACATGAGTTAAGCGCTTTCATCTAAGATACTTAGACCTCCTCAGAACTGAATCACCTCATGTGCATTATGTTTATATAGTCCATACATTTCCAATTAATTGGTTAATTACTTAATTGGATATTACAATTATCTTTGTATTAAAGTGCCAGTATGCCTGTTGGTAAAGTGATTTACATAGTGCTCTTTAAACATAAAAAATACCTTTTAAAATTCATTAAAACATTACATGTTAAGCTACGCTGTCCACATATAATCATTTGCATTTCCTCTTGTTTTTAAAAAATACACTTGGTAATAAAATACAATTCAATACATCAGTGTTAGACCTTATGAGTTGAATCACAACTACCCTCATATTTCCCCTACCCCATATTTGCTAGGATGGGTTTTATAGAAATATGATCGTTTAATCCTGGTAGGGTAGATGCGTCCAATTTCACTTGCCACTTGGTTTCCAACTCCCTAATTTTGTTTTAATATTTCCCCCCCTAGGGTTTACTTTGGCTATGTCCACAATACCAAAGTGAAACATGTTACAGCCCTTGTTTTCTTCCAAATGTCTCCATAAAGCGTTTTTGGTGTCCTTTTTCTTAATACAGTAATAATGGTCGTAAATTCTCTCCCTCAGTGTTCTGTCTGTCTTCCCTATGTAATAACTGGGACACTTGGAGCATTTAGCCAGATAAACTAGATGGGAAGTTCTACAATTACCCTTCCGGAATTTTATCAAAGTCCTTAGTCTATCTTCAAGTTTCAAAGTAGTTGCTGGAAAAATGTACCTACACTGTTTACATGTCCCACATCTGGTTGTTCCTTTTCTATCCTCCAACTCAGTCTTATTGTCTATTTTCTTTTCCAATTCCATTTTCAAATTACCCCCATTCCTTGACACAAATCTGGGTGTGGGTCCCACAATTCCCCCTATCTTCTTGTCCATTTTTAATATATTCCAGTATTTACCAATTATTTCCTTTACATTGTTAGTCCAAGGTGTATGTTGGAATATACATGCTCTAGTATAATCAAGGGGTGCATCCACCATTGGTTTTTCGGGGTTATTTGCTTTAATTAGGGGACCTTTGCCCAACAATGGAATATATTTTCTACCCCATTCTTTCATCACATACCTTGTTGTGTCTTCAACCATCCATTTTGGGTATCCCCTTTGTATAAACATGTTCCCTATCCCCTGTAACTCAATAACCAGGTCTTCATACTCAGATGTCATCCTGGCGGCTCTAATGCATTGCCCCTTGATGATACTTTTTTTCTGTGTAATGGGATGTGAACTAGTATATTCTAAGTATCCATTACTGAAACTTTCTTTCCTATATATTTTAGATTTCACTTTCCCATTTTCCACCGTAATTAGTGTGTCTAAGTAGGGCATAGCTAGTGAATCTACACTGAACGTAAATTTGAGGTCGTTGCTCCGGGAGTTTAGGTAGGCCATAAATTCTTCCAACTCATCCCGGTCACTTTTCCAAATCAAAAAAACATCATCTAAAAACCTGTAGTAACATGTTATCTTACTATACCATTCAGAAGTAAATATATTTTCAACTTCCCATTCGTATATATTAGCAAAAATGGGGGCACAAGCTGCTCCCATTGCTACCCCTTCTGTTTGCACATAATATTCACCTTCAAACATTATATAATTGTGTTTGAGTATCAGTTCCATAAATTCCACCGTTAGTTGTATTTTGTCCCATGTGAATTTGCCTGATTTTCTCATACAGTTTTCTAATTTAGTCAAACCATCATCCTGTGGGATGTTCGAAAATAAATCTATCACATCTATTGTTACTAATAAAGCCCCTGGTGTTGTCAAATCATTGTTTAGCCTACCTAAAAAGTCCCAGGAGTCGATGATAATGTGCTTTATAGATTTGTATAGGGGTTTCAACCAACCATCCACTACCTTTCCAAAGTTGAAGGTTTTAGACCTGTTCCCCGAAATAATAGGTCTAAAAGGGGGTCCACCATATTTTGTGGATCTTGGGGATGCCTACTATCGTACTTATAATAGGAAAATCTGTTTTCAAAAATTTATATAAATCTCCACTAATCCTTTCATCTACCAATAAGTCTTCCAAATACAAATGTATTTTATTGTAACCTATGTTAACTTCGTTCTTTGATGAAATGGTATAGTGACCTGATTTCAATAAGATATCATAAATCTTGTTTTTGTACGCTTCCTGTTCATACAAGACTACCCCTCCCCCTTTGTCGGGTTTCATTATTCTTATCGATCTCTCATTTTGTAATTCCTTCAAAGCACTAGCTTCCTGTTTGTTCAAATTATATTTGACTCTAGTACCATTAACTTTAATATTATATGTGTATAACTCATCTGTTACCATTTTCTCAAATAGTCCAAGAGTTGCTTGTAGTGGGGGTGTGTAGGTACTTTTTTTCTTAAATTCACTACCATTCTCTCTCCCTCCATTTTCATTCTGGTATATCACAGCCAAGTTGATTTTTCTCAAAAATTTCTTTAAATCAATAATATAATCTTCTATTTTAAATTTCTTGACAGGCACATATTTCATCCCTTTACTGAACAAGGAAAAATGTTCTTTCCTTATCTCATATTGGGTGTAATTGTGTATATGGAATTGTTGGTATACACTAGTAATATTATTCATTTTTCTTATCTCATCCGTTTCCGTCATCTCGTGTGCCCTTCCCCCTTGGTCCTTTTTTGGTAATTGTAGTTTTCTGTCCACTGGTTTGAACTGTTTTGACGCCATCTTTTTCCCCCCTGGTTCCCTAAAAAAACATTTCCATCTAACACTTTATCATGATTTTGCCTCTTATTATAACATCCATCAACAGTGTATTCCCTTTCATTTTTATCAAATGTATTGCCTTTCTTTCCTACTTTGAAATTGCTATTATTTGCCCTATTTTTTTGAAAACTACCCTTCTCCCACCTATAAGCCTGCCCTTTGTTGTATTGGTCCAAGTCTCGTTGGAATTTTCTACACTTCCTTTCAAACTGTTTGTCAACTTCTTTTGGACCCAATTATATTGTGCATTTAAACAATAATCATATTCTTCATATAGTACATCACTAATGATAGCTTCATTCAATGTATCAAGTTCTTCCAGTAAAATACATATCTTTTATCATTGCATTCTAAAATAAAACGCATAAAGGACATGCCAAAGCCATCAAACATTTTCGAACACTCCTTCATAGTTTCGTCATCTAAATCGATGCCGACAGGATATTTAAAGAAACGTAGTCCCATAGGGACAATATTGGAATCTATACATTTCAAAATATAACTATTTTCAAGTTGCAAACTTTTACATGATTTAAGTTTTTTTCCAAAAACATATATTTTCTCTTTCAGAGTCATTGTGGAATTAACGTCTACACCATTGTGATCATGTGTAGTTCGTTTGTATAAAATCAAAGTTAAAGTCAATAAAACTTTTAAAGCAAATATCTTTCACCATTCCTTCCCTTTTGTCGTTCTTATGATTAGGAACAGTACCTGTACGTTGGCAGTTTCCCGCCATAGTGTAAGTCCTTTTCGGTGGCATCCATTTGGGTTTGGCCCCCGAGATCAAAAATTCTGCCTCCGATCCATATTTATTCCCTTTCCCCGTCGCTGCTTCATCGGGTTGGAATGAGGATCCATAAGAGGAACGCTTCTCCCGCTCGGCGCCATCTCCTTGGCCGTTGGGTATAGTATTGCCTTTGCTCCTTACACTGTGTGTGCTCTCTGACGTCATGCGCACATTTCCGTTCTGTTGAAGCGTGGACTGACTCACCAATTCAACAAGCCTAGTCAGTTCTCCACGCATTATGGCCATTTCTGACTGGATCCCTCTGATTTCGTCTCTCCTAGGCGAGAAAATAGAAGGCAATTCGTCTAACGAATCCATGCCTGAATGCTGCAACTATAAAATAGAATAGTCAAAGGTAACAGTCCACTCGATAAAAGAAACCAAAATCTGTTCCCTTAGGCTCAGATTCGTAGTGCTGGCACTCCAATAACTGTGGTATAACTTTGATAAAAAACTCCTTTATTTAAACATAAACTTCAAACATGAGTTAAGCGCTTTCATCTAAGATACTTAGACCTCCTCAGAACTGAATCACCTCTTGTGCATTATGTTTATATAGTCCATACATTTCCAATTAATTGGTTAATTACTTAATTGGATATTACAATTATCTTTGTATTAAAGTGCCAGTATGCCTGTTGGTAAAGTGCTTTACATAGTGCTCTTTAAACATAAAAAATACCTTTTAAAATTCATTAAAACATTACATGTTAAGCTACGCTGTCCACATATAATCATTTGCATTTCCTCTTGTTTTTAAAAAATACACTTGTTAATAAAATACAATTCAATACATCAGTGTTAGACCTTATGAGTTGAATCACAACTACCCTCATATTTCCCCTACCCCATATTTGCTAGGATGGGTTTTATAGAAATATGATCGTTTAATCCTGGTAGGGTAGATGCGTCCAATTTCACTTGCCACTTGGTTTCCAACTCCCCTAATTTTGTTTTAATATTTCCCCCCCTAGGGTTTACTTTGGCTATGTCCACAATACCAAAGTGAAACATGTTACAGCCCTTGTTTTCTTCCAAATGTCTCCATAAAGCGTTTTTGGTGTCCTTTTTCTTAATATAGTAATAATGGTCGTAAATTCTCTCCCTCAGTGTTCTGTCTGTCTTCCCTATGTAATAACTGGGACACTTGGAGCATTTAGCCAGATAAACTAGATGGGAAGTTCTACAATTACCCTTCCAGAATTTTATCAAAGTCCTTAGTCTATCTTCAAGTTTCAAAGTAGTTGCTGGAAAAATGTACCTACACTGTTTACATGTCCCACATCTGGTTGTTCCTTTTCTATCCTCCAACTCAGTCTTATTGTCTATTTTCTTTTCCAATTCCATTTTCAAATTACCCCCATTCCTTGACACAAATCTGGGTGTGGGTCCCACAATTCCCCCTATCTTCTTGTCCATTTTTAATATATTCCAGTATTTACCAATTATTTCCTTTACATTGTTAGTCCAAGGTGTATGTTGGAATATACATGCTCTAGTATAATCAAGGGGTGCATCCACCATTGGTTTTTCGGGGTTATTTGCTTTAATTAGGGGACCTTTGCCCAACAATGGAATATATTTTCTACCCCATTCTTTCATCACATACCTTGTTGTGTCTTCAACCATCCATTTTGGGTATCCCCTTTGTATAAACATGTTCCCTATCCTGTAACTCAATAACCAGGTCTTCATACTCAGATGTCATCCTGGCGGCTCTAATGCATTGCCCCTTGATGATACTTTTTTTCTGTGTAATGGGATGTGAACTAGTATATTCTAAGTATCCATTACTGAAACTTTCTTTCCTATATATTTTAGATTTCACTTTCCCATTTTCCACCGTAATTAGTGTGTCTAAGTAGGGCATAGCTAGTGAATCTACACTGAACGTAAATTTGAGGTCATTGCTCCGGGAGTTTAGGTAGGCCATAAATTCTTCCAACTCATCCCGGTCACTTTTCCAAATCAAAAAAACATCATCTAAAAACCTGTAGTAACATGTTATCTTACTATACCATTCAGAAGTAAATATATTTTCAACTTCCCATTCGTACAGGTATATATTAGCAAAAATGGGGGCACAAGCTGCCCCCATTACTACCCCTTCTGTTTGCACATAATATTCACCTTCAAACATTATATAATTGTGTTTGAGTATCAGTTCCATAAATTCCACCGTTAAGTGTATTTTGTCCCATGTGAATTTGCCTGATTTTCTCATACAGTTTTCTAATTTAGTCAAACCATCATCCTGTGGGATGTTCGAAAATAAATCTATCACATCTATTGTTACTAATAAAGCCCCTGGTGTTATCAAATCATTGTTTAGCCTACCTAAAAAGTCCCAGGAGTCGATGATAATGTGCTTTATAGATTTGTATAGGGGTTTCAACCAACCATCCACTACCTTTCCAAAGTTGAAGGTTTTAGACCTGTTTCCCGAAATAATAGGTCTAAAAGGGGGGTCCACCATATTTTTGTGGATCTTGGGGATGCCTACTATCGTACTTATAATAGGAAAATCTGTTTTCAAAAATTTATATAAATCTCCACTAATCCTTTCATCTACCAATAAGTCTTCCAAATACAAATTTATTTTATTGTAACCTATGTTAACTTCGTTCTTTGATGAAATGGTATAGTGACCTGATTTCAATAAGATATCATAAATCTTGTTTTTGTACGCTTCCTGTTCATACAAGACTACCCCTCCCCCTTTGTCGGGTTTCATTATTCTTATCGATCTCTCATTTTGTAATTCCTTCAAAGCACTAGCTTCCTGTTTGTTCAAATTATATTTGACTCTAGTACCATTAACTTTAATATTATATGTGTATAACTCATCTGTTACCATTTTCTCAAATAGTCCAAGAGTTGCTTGTAGTGGGGGTGTGTAGGTACTTTTTTTCTTAAATTCACTACCATTCTCTCTCCCTCCATTTTCATTCTGGTATATCACAGCCAAGTTGATTTTTCTCAAAAATTTCTTTAAATCAATAATATAATCTTCTATTTTAAATTTCTTGACAGGCACATATTTCATCCCTTTACTGAACAAGGAAAAATGTTCTTTCCTTATCTCATATTGGGTGTAATTGTGTATATGGAATTGTTGGTATACACTAGTAATATTATTCATTTTTCTTATCTCATCCGTTTCCGTCATCTCGTGTGCCCTTCCCCCTTGGTCCTTTTTTGGTAATTGTAGTTTTCTGTCCACTGGTTTGAACTGTTTTGACGCCATCTTTTTCCCCCCTGGTTCCCTAAAAAAACATTTCCATCTAACACTTTATCATGATTTTGCCTCTTATTATAACATCCATCAACAGTGTATTCCCTTTCATTTTTATCAAATGTATTGCCTTTCTTTCCTACTTTGAAATTGCTATTATTTGCCCTATTTTTTTGAAAACTACCCTTCTCCCACCTATAAGCCTGCCCTTTGTTGTATTGGTCCAAGTCTCGTTGGAATTTTCTACACTTCCTTTCAAACTGTTTGTCAACTTCTTTTTGGACCCAATTATATTGTGCATTTAAACAATAATCATATTCTTCATATAGTACATCACTAATGATAGCTTCATTCAATGTATCAAGTTCTTCCAGTAAAATACATATCTTTTTATCATTGCATTCTAAAATAAAACGCATAAAGGACATGCCAAAGCCATCAAACATTTTCGAACACTCCTTCATAGTTTCGTCATCTAAATCGATGCCGACAGGATATTTAAAGAAACGTAGTCCCATAGGGACAATATTGGAATCTATACATTTCAAAATATAACTATTTTCAAGTTGCAAACTTTTACATGATTTAAGTTTTTTTCCAAAAACATATATTTTCTCTTTCAGAGTCATTGTGGAATTAACGTCTACACCATTGTGATCATGTGTAGTTCGTTTGTATAAAATCAAAGTTAAAGTCAATAAAACTTTTAAAGCAAATATCTTTCACCATTCCTTCCCTTTTGTCGTTCTTATGATTAGGAACAGTACCTGTACGTTGGCAGTTTCCCGCCATAGTGTAAGTCCTTTTCGGTGGCATCCATTTGGGTTTGGCCCCCGAGATCAAAAATTCAGCCTCCGATCCATATTTATTCCCTTTCCCCGTCGCTGCTTCATCGGGTTGGAATGAGGATCCATAAGAGGAACGCTTCTCCCGCTCGGCGCCATCTCCTTGGCCGTTGGGTATAGTATTGCCTTTGCTCCTTACACTGTGTGCGCTCTCTGACGTCATGCGCACATTTCCGTTCTGTTGAAGCGTGGACTGACTCACCAATTCAACAAGCCTAGTCAGTTCTCCACGCATTATGGCCATTTCTGACTGGATCCCTCTGATTTCGTCTCTCCTAGGCGAGAAAATAGAAGGCAATTAGTCTAACGAATCCATGCCTGAATGCTGCAACTATAAAATAGAATAGTCAAAGGTAACAGTCCACTCGATAAAAGAAACCAAAATCTGTTCCCTTAGGCTCAGATTCGTAGTGCTGGCACTCCAATAACTGTGGTATAACTTTGATAAAAAACTCCTTTATTTAAACATAAACTTCAAACATGAGTTAAGCGCTTTCATCTAAGATACTTAGACCTCCTCAGAACTGAATCACCTCTTGTGCATTATGTTTATATAGTCCATACATTTCCAATTAATTGGTTAATTACTTAATTGGATATTACAATTATCTTTGTATTAAAGTGCCAGTATGCCTGTTGGTAAAGTGCTTTACATAGTGCTCTTTAAACATAAAAAATACCTTTTAAAATTCATTAAAACATTACATGTTAAGCTACGCTGTCCACATATAATCATTTGCATTTCCTCTTGTTTTTAAAAAATACACTTGTTAATAAAATACAATTCAATACATCAGTGTTAGACCTTATGAGTTGAATCACAACTACCCTCATATTTCCCCTACCCCATATTTGCTAGGATGGGTTTTATAGAAATATGATCGTTTAATCCTGGTAGGGTAGATCGTCCAATTTCACTTGCCACTTGGTTTCCAACTCCCTAATTTTGTTTTAATATTTCCCCCCCTAGGGTTTACTTTGGCTATGTCCACAATACCAAAGTGAAACATGTTACAGCCCTTGTTTTCTTCCAAATGTCTCCATAAAAGCGTTTTTGGTGTCCTTTTTCTTAATATAGTAATAATGGTCGTAAATTCTCTCCCTCAGTGTTCTGTCTGTCTTCCCTATGTAATAACTGGGACACTTGGAGCATTTAGCCAGATAAACTAGATGGGAAGTTCTACAATTACCCTTCGAATTTTATCAAAGTCCTTAGTCTATCTTCAAGTTTCAAAGTAGTTGCTGGAAAAATGTACCTACACTGTTTACATGTCCCACATCTGGTTGTTCCTTTTCTATCCTCCAACTCAGTCTTATTGTCTATTTTCTTTTCCAATTCCATTTTCAAATTACCCCCATTCCTTGACACAAATCTGGGTGTGGGTCCCACAATTCCCCCTATCTTCTTGTCCATTTTTAATATATTCCAGTATTTACCAATTATTTCCTTTACATTGTTAGTCCAAGGTGTATGTTGGAATATACATGCTCTAGTATAATCAAGGGGTGCATCCACCATTGGTTTTTCGGGGTTATTTGCTTTAATTAGGGGACCTTTGCCCAACAATGGAATATATTTTCTACCCCATTCTTTCATCACATACCTTGTTGTGTCTTCAACCATCCATTTTGGGTATCCCCTTTGTATAAACATGTTCCCTATCCTGTAACTCAATAACCAGGGCGTCATACTCAGATGGCATGCTGTCGGCTCTAATTTATAGCTGCTTGATGATACTTTTTTTCTGTGTAATGGGATGTGAACTAGTATATTCTAAGTATCCATTACTGAAACTTTCTTTCCTATATATTTTAGATTTCACTTTCCCATTTTCCACCGTAATTAGTGTGTCTAAGTAGGGCATAGCTAGTGAATCTACACTGAACGTAAATTTGAGGTCATTGCTCCGGGAGTTTAGGTAGGCCATAAATTCTTCCAACTCATCCCGGTCACTTTTCCAAATCAAAAAAACATCATCTAAAAACCTGTAGTAACATGTTATCTTACTATACCATTCAGAAGTAAATATATTTTCAACTTCCCATTCGTACAGGTATATATTAGCAAAAATGGGGGCACAAGCTGCCCCCATTACTACCCCTTCTGTTTGCACATAATATTCACCTTCAAACATTATATAATTGTGTTTGAGTATCAGTTCCATAAATTCCACCGTTAGTTGTATTTTGTCCCATGTGAATTTGCCTGATTTTCTCATACAGTTTTCTAATTTAGTCAAACCATCATCCTGTGGGATGTTCGAAAATAAATCTATCACATCTATTGTTACTAATAAAGCCCCTGGTGTTATCAAATCATTGTTTAGCCTACCTAAAAAGTCCCAGGAGTCGATGATAATGTGCTTTATAGATTTGTATAGGGGTTTCAACCAACCATCCACTACCTTTCCAAAGTTGAAGGTTTTAGACCTGTTCCCCGAAATAATAGGTCTAAAGGGGTCCACCATATTTTGTGGATCTTGGGGATGCCTACTATCGTACTTATAATAGGAAAATCTGTTTTCAAAAATTTATATAAATCTCCACTAATCCTTTCATCTACCAATAAGTCTTCCAAATACAAATTTATTTTATTGTAACCTATGTTAACTTCGTTCTTTGATGAAATGGTATAGTGACCTGATTTCAATAAGATATCATAAATCTTGTTTTGTCGCTTCCTGTTCATACAAGACTACCCCTCCCCCTTTGTCGGGTTTCATTATTCTTATCGATCTCTCATTTTGTAATTCCTTCAAAGCACTAGCTTCCTGTTTGTTCAAATTATATTTGACTCTAGTACCATTAACTTTAATATTATATGTGTATAACTCATCTGTTACCATTTTCTCAAATAGTCCAAGAGTTGCTTGTAGTGGGGGTGTGTAGGTACTTTTTCTTAAATTCACTACCATTCTCTCTCCCTCCATTTTCATTCTGGTATATCACAGCCAAGTTGATTTTTCTCAAAAATTTCTTTAAATCAATAATATAATCTTCTATTTTAAATTTCTTGACAGGCACATATTTCATCCCTTTACTGAACAAGGAAAAATGTTCTTTCCTTATCTCATATTGGGTGTAATTGTGTATATGGAATTGTTGGTATACACTAGTAATATTATTCATTTTTCTTATCTCATCCGTTTCCGTCATCTCGTGTGCCCTTCCCCCTTGGTCCTTTTTGGTAATTGTAGTTTTCTGTCCACTGGTTTGAACTGTTTTGGCCATCTTTTTCCCCCCTGGTTCCCTAAAAAAACATTTCCATCTAACACTTTATCATGATTTTGCCTCTTATTATAACATCCATCAACAGTGTATTCCCTTTCATTTTTATCAAATGTATTGCCTTTCTTTCCTACTTTGAAATTGCTATTATTTGCCCTATTTTTTGAAAACTACCCTTCTCCCACCTATAAGCCTGCCCTTTGTTGTATTGGTCCAAGTCTCGTTGGAATTTTCTACACTTCCTTTCAAACTGTTTGTCAACTTCTTTTTGGACCCAATTATATTGTGCATTTAAACAATAATCATATTCTTCATATAGTACATCACTAATGATAGCTTCATTCAATGTATCAAGTTCTTCCAGTAAAATACATATCTTTTTATCATTGCATTCTAAAATAAAACGCATAAAGGACATGCCAAAGCCATCAAACATTTTCGAACACTCCTTCATAGTTTCGTCATCTAAATCGATGCCGACAGGATATTTAAAGAAACGTAGTCCCATAGGGACAATATTGGAATCTATACATTTCAAAATATAACTATTTTCAAGTTGCAAACTTGTGTTTGCAACTTGAAAATAGTTATATTTTGAAATGTATAGATTCCAATATTGTCCCTATGGGACTACGTTTCTTTAAATATCCTGTCGGCATCGATTTAGATGACGAAACTATGAAGGAGTGTTCGAAAATGTTTGATGGCTTTGGCATGTCCTTTATGCGTTTTATTTTAGAATGCAATGATAAAAAGATATGTATTTTACTGGAAGAACTTGATACATTGAATGAAGCTATCATTAGTGATGTACTATATGAAGAATATGATTATTGTTTAAATGCACAATATAATTGGGTCCAAAAAGAAGTTGACAAACAGTTTGAAAGGAAGTGAAAATTCCAACGAGACTTGGACCAATACAACAAAGGGCAGGCTTATAGGTGGGAGAAGGGTAGTTTTCAAAAAAATAGGGCAAATAATAGCAATTTCAAAGTAGGAAAGAAAGGCAATACATTTGATAAAAATGAAAGGGAATACACTGTTGATGGATGTTATAATAAGAGGCAAAATCATGATAAAGTGTTAGATGGAAATGTTTTTTTAGGGAACCAGGGGGGAAAAAGATGGCGTCAAAACAGTTCAAACCAGTGGACAGAAAACTACAATTACCAAAAAAGGACCAAGGGGGAAGGGCACACGAGATGACGGAAACGGATGAGATAAGAAAAATGAATAATATTACTAGTGTATACCAACAATTCCATATACACAATTACACCCAATATGAGATAAGGAAAGAACATTTTTCCTTGTTCAGTAAAGGGATGAAATATGTGCCTGTCAAGAAATTTAAAATAGAAGATTATATTATTGATTTAAAGAAATTTTTGAGAAAAATCAACTTGGCTGTGATATACCAGAATGAAAATGGAGGGAGAGAGAATGGTAGTGAATTTAAGAAAAAGTACCTACACCCCCACTACAAGCAACTCTTGGACTATTTGAGAAAATGGTAACGGATGAGTTATACACATATAATATTAAAGTTAATGGTACTAGAGTCAAATATAATTTGAACAAACAGGAAGCTAGTGCTTTGAAGGAATTACAAAATGAGAGATCGATAAGAATAATGAAACCCGACAAAGGGGGAGGGGTAGTCTTGTATGAACAGGAAGCGCATAAAACAAGATTTATGATATCTTATTGAAATCAGGTCACTATACCATTTCATCAAAGAACGAAGTTAACATAGGTTACAATAAAATAAATTTGTATTTGGAAGACTTATTGGTAGATGAAAGGATTAGTGGAGATTTATATAAATTTTTGAAAACAGATTTTCCTATTATAAGTACGATAGTAGGCATCCCCAAGATCCACAAAAATATGGTGGACCCCCCTTTTAGACCTATTATTTCGGGGAACAGGTCTAAAACCTTCAACTTTGGAAAGGTAGTGGATGGTTGGTTGAAACCCCTATACAAATCTATAAAGCACATTATCATCGACTCCTGGGACTTTTTAGGTAGGCTAAACAATGATTTGATAACACCAGGGGCTTTATTAGTAACAATAGATGTGACAGATTTATTTTCGAACATCCCACAGGATGATGGTTTGACTAAATTAGAAAACTGTATGAGAAAATCAGGCAAATTCACATGGGACAAAATACAACTAACGGTGGAATTTATGGAACTGATACTCAAACACAATTATATAATGTTTGAAGGTGAATATTATGTGCAAACAGAAGGGGTAGCAATGGGGGCAGCTTGTGCCCCCATTTTTGCTAATATATACCTGTACGAATGGGAAGTTGAAAATATATTTACTTCTGAATGGTATAGTAAGATAACATGTTACTACAGGTTTTAGATGATGTTTTTGATTTGGAAAAGTGACCGGGATGAGTTGGAAGAATTTATGGCCTACCTAAATTCCGGAGCAACGACCTCAAATTTACGTTCAGTGTAGATTCACTAGCTATGCCCTACTTAGACACACTAATTACGGTGGAAAATGGGAAAGTGAAATCTAAAATATATAGGAAAGAAAGTTTCAGTAATGGATACTTAGAATATACTAGTTCACATCCCATTACACAGAAAAAAAGTATCATCAAGGGGCAATGCATTAGAGCCGCCAGGATGACATCTGAGTATGAAGACCTGGTTATTGAGTTACAGGGGATAGGGAACATGTTTATACAAAGGGGATACCCAAAATGGATGGTTGAAGACACAACAAGGTATGTGATGAAAGAATGGGGTAGAAAATATATTCCATTGTTGGGGAAAGGTCCCCTAATTAAAGCAAATAACCCCGAAAAACCAATGGTGGATGCACCCCTTGATTATACTAGAGCATGTATATTCCAACATACACCTTGGACTAACAATGTAAAGGAAATAATTGGTAAATACTGGAATATATTAAAAATGGACAAGAAGATAGGGGGAATTGTGGGACCCACACCCAGATTTGTGTCAAGGAATGGGGGTAATTTGAAAATGGAATTGGAAAAGAAAATAGACAATAAGACTGAGTTGGAGGATAGAAAAGGAACAACCAGATGTGGGACATGTAAACAGTGTAGGTACATTTTTCCAGCAACTACTTTGAAACTTGAAGATAGACTAAGGACTTTGATAAAATTCCGGAAGGGTAATTGTAGAACTTCCCATCTAGTTTATCTGGCTAAATGCTCCAAGTATCCCAGTTATTACATAGGGAAGACAGACAGAACACCGAGGGAGAGAATTTACGACCATTATTACTGTATTAAGAAAAAGGACACCATAAATGCTTTATGGAGACATTTGGAAGAAAACAAGGGCTGTAACATGTTTCACTTTGGTATTGTGGACATAGCCAAAGTAAACCCTAGGGGGGGGAATATTAAAACAAAATTAGGGGAGTTGGAAACCAAGTGGCAAGTGAAATTGGACGCATCCACCCTACCAGGATTAAACGATCATATTTCTATAAAACCCATCCTAGCAAATATGGGGTAGGGGAAATATGAGGGTAGTTGTGATTCAACTCATAAGGTCTAACACTGATGTATTGAATTGTATTTTATTAACAAGTGTATTTTTTAAAAACAAGAGGAAATGCAAATGATTATATGTGGACAGCGTAGCTTAACATGTAATGTTTTAATGAATTTTAAAAGGTATTTTTTATGTTTAAAGAGCACTATGTAAAACACTTTACCAACAGGCATACTGGCACTTTAATACAAAGAGAATTGTAATATCCAATTAAGTAATTAACCAATTAATTGGAAATGTATGGACTATATAAACATAATGCACAAGAGGTGATTCAGTTCTGAGGAGGTCTAAGTATCTTAGATGAAAGCGCTTAACTCATGTTTGAAGTTTATGTTTAAATAAAGGAGTTTTTTATCAAAGTTATACCACAGTTATTGGAGTGCCAGCACTACGAATCTGAGCCTAAGGGAACAGATTTTGGTTTCTTTTATCGAGTGGACTGTTACCTTTGACTATTCTATTTTATAATATTCAAAATGTGATGATAGGAGGTACTGCCAGGCATGCTAGAAGTTCAGTGGATGTATGACTTGTGCCAGCATAGCTAGCTGGAATTTCGTAAATAACTATATGTCATTTGTATATCAAACTGATTTATACAGATGCTTGTGCTGAAAGTGTATTTGTGAGGTTTGCTTGTGTTGAAATGTATCAACAGTGCACCCTGCTGGAATGAAAAGAAATGTACATGTATTATTGTAACTGAATTAAATGTATATGTTTTAATAGAGGATATTGGGACAGCGGAGGTTATCTAGTTAGCTTACTTTAAGAAAAATAAGGGAAATGTAAATGAGCTGTTAAACCATTAAAACATTACCCCACAGTGCTGAATAGGACTGGGGATGGTGGGTCTGGATGAAGCTTTGTTCATTAGCTCAGTAAAAAACAGGGGAAGCCCCAGGCACTGCCATAAACATTTAGATGTGTACTGCAGCCATCTATGCTAAATTCCTGTCTCAGCTTCAAAGGGGAATACTGTGAGAACCTAGAGTCAGGTGACCAGATGAGGTCATTCTGCAAGCCATCTTGGATATTATATTTTATAAGGTGTAATCTCTGAGTATTGAGTATTCTGTTTTGGGGAACCTGAGTAGAAAGACTGCTCACATATTTCATTGTACCTTGCTCTATCAAGTAAGTTATTAGGTAGCAGTAATTCTCCTTATTCAGCATTTCATGCTCTTTTATTGTTTATTATTAAATATATTTAAAACTTTTATTGTGGCTGGTCCTTGTAGAAAGTATTTAACCTTTGACAGTGTTTATATTTATTTGGCAACACTGTGTGGGCCACTCCGGAAGACCTAGCTGTCTCAGTCAACTATTTCCATTTGTATTAGTATTAACATTACACAGTATAATTGGACACCCTTTGCTAAAGGCCTTAGAGTAGCTGATTGTAGTGTCTGGTGGCAGTGATAACTACCTTATACTCTGGGCAGAAGGGAGTACAGCAGATAAATCTGGGTCAGCCTTTCCCTGGTGTGTTTGTGTGTGTGTGTGTGTGTGTGTGTGTGTGTGTGTGTGTGTGTGTGTGTGTGTGTGTGTGTGTGTGTGTGTGTGTGTGTGTGTGTGTGTGTCTGAAAAATCAAATTTCTCAGTGTGTGTGTGTCAGCTACTTGGGCAGGGACACGGAGTACTGGGTTTACAGAGAGGGTGCTGGAGATCTTGGCTTGGACACTCAGCTGAGGACCTAACCTACAGCTGCACCAGTGGGGAGTCTTATTGGAGACCTGGATGGAGACAGATGGAGAGAAATCCATACCCCTGGCTGAGTGTTTTCCGTGTGTGCTCTTAAGGGAAATTGTGCATGATACAGGGAGGTCTGCATCTGAAAATGCTGTGTGTATCCATTTCTATTCCAAGTGAACATCCTTCTCCAGTGTCAGTGGTGAAAATTCAGGCTCCTTGATTACAGGCCCAGTGTGTGGACATCACACAAAACATGAAGTACTCCATTTCTGCAAATGCCAACAAAACTGCATTCATTAAAATTATAAAATATTATTCAACTGGCAGCAAGTTGTAAAGCAAAAATACATAGTCACTGTTTTCAAACTGAACAATACATTTTCACAAACCACCAAAGTACATCAAACAACTAAAAGACAGTGGCAGTTTCTCTAAATGAAAAAAAAAATCTCACAATTGCAGTTAACACACCAGTCTTTTCACTGTAAATTTCATTTCACACACAGCAGTGCAAATAATTCTGAACTAGGAAATGCTTTCTGCACTATTCAGAATATAACCAGAATAACAAAAAAATGAAACAAATTGATAATAAAACTACTAAAACACACACACGCGTGTACACATACACACACACATGAACACACAGACACACACACACACACACACACACACACACACACACACACACACACACACACCCACATGCATGCACACAGATAAAGATACACTGTTTCTTCATAAGCAAATGTTTAAGTGCTTGTGTATCCAGATTGCTTATAACTGTAAGACGCAATGAGACAAGTATAGTCAATATGCCTTTAACACTGAAATCATATTTTCTAAGACATGATGAAGTATGGTGTTCCCTGAACAAAAAGCTACAATGTAACTTCAGGCTTACAAGCAGAAGTTTGTAACTTCAAAGCTCTGACTGGAAAGCCAAACAGTATGGAAGCACAGCAATCAATGCATAGCTGCTAAAACCACCAACACAACATTTACACAGGTCCAGAATGACAGGTAATAGCAAAATTTTATTAATGTTCTTTTCAAACTCATTCTAATCTAGTAATTATAGAAAAAAACAGTGTAGACAAACAGCTCCTAGTGTCTTACCGCACAATACACAGTATGTTTCAGGCTTGACTTCCTCAATATAAAATGGCCTCCCTACTCTAGACAGCAAACTCTAAAACATGTCTTTTAATGCCTTTTACAAAAGAAAATGAGTTGTTCTCCTTAATCATAGGAATTATATTATTATAGTAATAATGCATTTTCAGTGCGAGGTTTATGTGAGGTTTAATTCACTTCAGCTGTAAATTCAATCCATTCGAGGTTTGCTCATATGACCAAACCACATCGGTCATTGAGCATATTTGGCATAACCCTCACCTTGACCATGCATCATTGCCCATAGTAGTACCTCTGTGTGAAACACTGTTTTGTAGTCAGGGCTATTTAATTATTTGTTTGTTAACTGGTTAGGTAGCCTGGTCTGTGGACCCTTTTCACCACAAGGCGTAAATGTTGCAAAAAGCAGTAGATACAAAGCATTTTAAGTAATATAAAGTGGAAAAATTATGGAAGGAACATTAATATATAACCCACAAATTGAACATGCAGTATGTCTTACAAAAGTGTTATCCTTGCAGCTAAAAAATAAGATTAAAAAATCTTAAATAGTATATGAACAAGATTAGAACTTTACAAAAAAAAAGTATAAAAAAAGAGAGTGCAGCTTTGCATAAAACTTTAATCTTTACTAAGACCCAGTTGAAATAAACTAAGGAAAGATAAGGGCAATTTGGTCAACCTGATTACTCATTTCCCCTGTTCAATTAAAAGTGGCAGGTCCAAGATAACTCACAGCAAAGATATTTTCATCTCTTACAACAGCTGTGTAGTTTGTTTCTTACATTCTTGGTTACCGTTACTGTTTAGGATAACAGAGTAAGTTTCAGAAGTGTATTCCTGCATGCATAATATTTTTACTGAAGGCATACTTCATTGCATTAACTCTGAACTATCTACTCTGTGTCTTCAAAGAGAGTTTTTTTGTTTGAAATAATTGACATTTTCTATTGCACAATGATCTCTTGAACTACATTGTTTCCATCACAGATAGTAAAAGTTCCCTCATATTCCCACGTTTTTCCAATCAACAAGAACACATTATGTGTATTAATGTAGCTGTTGTATTACTTTAGGTGAAGGCCATGTGATATTTTTAAGGTTCATGTTTACACCACGTTACACGTGAACACTAACAAAATAATTTTTATTTACAGAATGACTGTGATATCAGAATGCTATCATCAACACTTACAGATGTCATTACTGTACTGTAAAAATGGCAAATGAATGCCACTAATACCACAATCAATGCTTTTCCTACCTGCAGTATAAATGCAGTCCAAGAAAAGAAAACTGCCACTAGGCCTTAGTTGATTTTAATTATGCTATTTTTCAAAGAAGTATATTTAGAATGGGTTTGTATTAGAACACCAAACTTTAAAAATTTCGAATGTTCTAATATTGACCCATTTTGAGCGAACGCTGAAAATATCGAAGAAACAGAAAACCGAATTTTTTCCTAGGGAAAGAATTCGGTTGTCCATTTCTGTTGCTTTGGTATTTTCAGCCTTGTGGTGGAAAGTTATGGGTCGGGTTCAGGTAAGTGTGTGATTGTGTGGACATGAGGGTTAGGACAGGGTAGGTGAGTTAGGGTTAGGGCACGGGTCAGGTAAGTGTGCGATTGTGTGGATGTGAGGGTTAGGGCGGGGTAGATGAGTTAGGGTTAGGGCGCGGGTGAGGTGATTGTGCGATAGTGACGGACCTTAGGGTTAGGGTTTGGGTTAAGGTAAATGGATAGTTAGTGGTGTATGTATAGTTTAGTGTAGGGTTAGGTGTAAGAGATTAGGTGTATGTGTGTGGATTGCTGTTTGTTTGGTGTGCTTGTGTTGTGTGTATGTGTTTTGGAACAGCAAATGTTTTCCCTAGGAAAAAATTTGCTGTTCTGTATGTTCGCTGTTTTAAATTTTTGATTAATAGGGTTCGATATTAGAACACTTGAAATTTTGAAAGTTCGGTGTTCTAATATAGACCCTTAGAACTCTGGTGAAAATTACACAGCAAATGCTGCCTAAGGAGTTATTACATTACACTTCATTTATCAATGTTGATGTGCAGTGAGGCTCCATTTAGCTAAATATATTTCACATTTCACTAACATTTTTTATTTATCGCTAAAAACTGAGTCGTTATACCTAACAGAAATAATTCAAACAGTTCAGAAAAAGCATGTTTCATAATAAATAACATTTAACTACTTATATCCCATAATGCAGAGCATCTTATGAAATATATGTGGAGTCCACCATGAAACAAACTATATTGATTTAGCTTTAAGCAGTTAGTAACTGGTATCAAAGGGTCTCAAAATGCAATCTGTAATGGGCAAGGCAGCACACACATCTTTATCCTGTTTCGACATCTTTAATATATCATGGCCAAGTGTTGACCCTGGAAAGAATTAGTCTATGCTTTAATACCAGATGATTAGCAATAAACTCAAAACAGAAAAGAAAGCAGTAGCTTGGAACAAGTCTTAAAATCAGTACTATACACAGGGCCAAACTGTAAACAACATCATTTATCCATACTGTTATACAAAGTTATGTCTTTTCTTTACTGTGTAAACAGGGATATTTTAATACTTACAGCCTTATATCAAACATTACTGCTGATACACAGTTAAACATAAGTGTTATTTAACTTGTTATATTAATCCTGCTAAAACAGTAGTGCTGAAGGAGATATTTCCCCAATTTTTTTTTTATGCAGAATTTAATCTTTTAGTGGAAAAGATGAAGAGATGCCTCAAGCACAGTGATTATATTCTGGGTACTACATTTATCTAGCTCCTTAACATGCTCTGTGTTCAGTATAAAATCAGAGCTGCTGTGTCCCTTACTTTACAACTAACAGCTATGCACAGTAATTTTTATTGAGGTTAGGGTGAGACGGAAGATTAGGAAAGTATATGCTATCATTAAAGAGACATGTTGAAAGAGTTGCCACTGACTGCAGTATAGAACTCCGTAACTAAAAGCTTTGTAGCTTACTTAATTGCTTACTTCTACAGATTTCTTTCTTTCTTTCTTTCTTTATTTTTGTTAACAAGAATAGTCAGACTGGGCAATGTGACCACTTGATTAAAAATCCAAACGTTTTACATATATAATGAATAAATGTAAATGTATAAGGCATCACATGTTATATACATAAAGTGCACTACAGTATTTTTCTTTGAGACCAGCGTTAGGGAACAACTGTTGATAGAAGTACTCAAGGAAAACACCCTCGGTCTTTTCTGACTGTTGAGATTACTTAGTCTCACTTTTGTATGGGATGTATACACCCTGCATGCTTACACAATGCTGGCTTTAGAGGTCAGTACCTGGAGTGAGGTGTGTTGACACCATCCTTTGTAATAAGCCTCAGTGTCATTGTGACACATTTAAGCATTTTCTTATAGTACACCTAAGTAGTTTTACTTTTCTATACAGGTACAGTACTTAAAGAGTATTCATGGATGAGCCGTAAGAAGTCCTGAAACTTCTCCTTTAAATCTGTTCACATTGCTTCACAGTACTGTTTATATTTATGGATATACATCAGGATACGGCCAAGCCTAGGGACTGACATACTGCTTCCCCCTCAGTCTGACTCCTTAATACTACAACATTATATTACATGCAGTCAGAAGAAGACAAGCTGTATATCTAGTTTGCCTTATTTGTGAAGCTAGTATGTCTCAGCTGAGCCTCCTATGCCTTCCTTTTAGTGTAGCACCCATCCCAGGATTACCTGATTCCCTACAGGGTCTTACAGTGCCCAGCCTAATCAGATATCCTTTTCTAATCACCCATCACTTTTTATAGCAATGTACTGTCCCCAAACTCTAGCAGGAACTTCCCTTCAACCTAACGGATATTCCCATGTACTACTAATTCAGACCAGAATTCAAAGAATTCCTGGTGAAGCAACGCAAGTAAAAATCACTCACCTCAGGTCATATAACCTAAAAACCTCAATTGCTCACACATCTGTCCTCATCTCTAACCATTCCTGATTACAGCAGTGTCAAAAATGCATATATGTGCAGAGCTTTCCAACTGCTACTTGCTTTGCACTATCACTGCCTTCTTAACTTAATCTTCCACCCTGTTGTTTTGATATTATGAATTATGTATATACCTGTAAAACCGTATAGTCAAAATCATGTATGTTAATACTTTTTTCACAGTCTGCCATGTTGTGTACCTATTGCACTGATGTATCACTTGTTTTTCTACAACCTTAGCTAGGCCTTAAACTGGTTATTATTGATCTATGGCTTACATGGTGTCAGGTCTTTTAAGTAAAACAAATTTAAATTCTTAGCTTCTCCTCATCTCACTTAATCATGGTTTACTTTCTTAACAATCTTGTAGTTGCTTATTAGTTTATTAGTTAACTACTTTTCTTGTTTGTTACCTCTGGAATTTCAACTGGATGAATCCCATTTCAAATGCCGACCATGAAGAAAAACTCCATAAATAAAAATGCATGACATCTAATCACATCTATGACTAACTAAATACATACATCTAAGGAATAAAATAGTAATGCTGTGCATTTTACAGCTTGCTAGAACATTAAGTTAATACATTAAATTACATATTAGTAGCTAGTCATTTAAGATAATGTGCAAAATTCTATATTACTAACATGCATTTTTCAACCATAAACCAACAGAAAGCATTTAAAGAATGCACTTAGACAACTCAATAGTTAATTGTGACAAAAAGTTGACTTTTGCTATGTAGATTATAAATTACAATATAAGCATGTAGAAATTCATACTCAGCATGGCCAGTCCAGTAGTTATAGTAAGAGTTGATAATTTTTATGCAGACTGTACATTTCAGTAAATATTTGTTCAAGACATGTAACAAAGTAAAACATAAATAGAAATTATATAAGTGATTTATTAGACACTGTAGACATAAGTTCAAATAGTGCAGAGGGAAGCAATAAAGTAAGACAGGTACAATATGCAATAAAGGTGTGGTTGGCTTAAGCAATAAACAGAAAAAAATAAAACTTTAGAATAAAAAGAAGAAAAGTAGGACATGGAAAGATCGAAGAGTTTAGGAGAAATTGAGAGAGCTGGTGTACAATAAAGAGATGAATACATGGAGTAAAAGAGGATGAGAGAAGATAATGATTAGGATACAGCTATCTCACATTTGTAATTGTACCTTAAGTTATTTAACTAACTTTTAATCCCCAAAACATGCTGAATTACTGACTACTTTAAGATATCAATATACAGTGCATTTACCCCTGTCCCTGTAGCCCAGTGATGCTGAAAATGATCAGAGACTGACCAGTTAATTTAACCAGTTAACAAATGAATATTTTAAATTACAGCTAATTATGGAGGCTCGGGTGCCTTTCTGTGTAGAGTCTGCATGTCCTGCTTGCATTCCTGTGGATTTCCTCCGGGTGCTCTGGTTTCCTCCCACATTTCAATGACTTGCAGTAGAAAGATTGGACACTCTAAATTGATTGTGTGTGTGTGTGTGTGTGTGTGTGTGTGTGTGTGTGTGTGTGTGTGTGTGTGTGTGTGTGTGTGTGTGTGGTATAGATCAACCACAGCACACACCAGCAATTAGAGGTCTGAACTCACAAAGGTAGCAAAAACTTTAATAACCATCTTGGATAAGCGCTTTCGTCTTGTGTACAATACTTCATCAGATAACACAACAATATAACTCATTTCTTTTATACCAGTCAAGAATTAACTGCAATTAAAATGTAAAGACACATGAGTTCAAATAAAATGCAGAACACATGCATATACCATAAGATGTATGCATACTAAAACTTTAAAACTTTGTAACTTTGAAAAAATGCATGATGAATACATATACAAAAATAAAAAATACCAAAAGTATAAAAAGTGTAAGAATTATAAACAATAAGAAAAGTGTGAAAAATATACTGATTAAAATTGTTGTTGCTTTAGCTATTAACACAGGTTTAATAGTAATGTATTCATTCAGACCAGGAAAAATATTAGATAGAGCAACAACAGCACAGCTAGCCATGAGGTGGTGTGAATCTTATCTCTAGATGATTGTCACTGCTGAAGTGACACCCCTGACCATATGTGCAGAAATGGGAGATTGGGGTTGTGAATGGATGGATGGATAAGACATAAAAAGTCTAATTTCACTGAGAAGGTTGTTCCATAGGTCAGCCATACCAGAAAAAAATCTATGGTAGGTTAATATTGGATGACATCATACTTTGACATAGGGAATAGTAACTTAAACTGTGAGAAGGGATGTCACATTTTGTGAAATGCTGCTATTTATATGCATAAAGAATATGTAGAAGAGACAGGTGAAGCAAATTTGTGCCAACCAAGAGAGACTAGAGAAGATCAGTGCTGTATAATCAAATATATAAATGTACAAAAGTTAAGATGAGATGAGTATATGCAAGTCTGACAATGGATGATAAATTTATAGTAAATGT
The DNA here is from genome assembly GCF_019279795.1 of Protopterus annectens. NCBI lineage: Eukaryota > Metazoa > Chordata > Ceratodontiformes > Protopteridae > Protopterus > Protopterus annectens. Next base: position 476,125,783 of record NC_056744.1, read on the forward strand.
GATGAGTATAATTTGACAAGATTGTGACTCTGGTACCTTATGACATGCATTTATAGACTTTAATCAATGTCTTTATCTTATGAGATGTAAAGATAACCACTTTTACATGAACATCAGATTAAACAACTGACCATGATTACACCCAGGAGGGGCTTTCACTGATTCAGCACTTTCAGTGTGTAAGCCATTGGATGTTACCACACAGCACTGGGAGAATTCAGAGATAGAAGGCTTACTAGGAAAGAATGTGTAATTAGTTATAGCGGTATTTGGGTAGGTAATGATGGCCATGGTTTTGATTAAAAAGGGTCAGGAGTGAACTCTATTTCATGTGGATGAGGAGCCTGTTTCATAGTGTGGGTATCCTTTGAGATACATATTGGTCTCTTCAGCTTATTTTATTTAAGTCGTAGCCAATATTCAGGTCCTTGAATCTAGTGTTCTTGGTGCTGTTGTTTTGCAGATGTGCAAGAGGTCCATCAGAGCTCAGTCTGAGGATGCCTTATATGCTAGTCAAAGATCACCTTTTACTAACCTGTTGGAGACCTTAAGGTGATCCTGGTGAGAAACCTTTGAGAATATTCCAGCTGTTGCAGGTGCTTGGTTAGGTACATGCCAAAGGGAGCACAATATTTGATTATGGGTCTGATAAGGGCTAAGTAGAGTGGATCTGTAACTTCCTTGGAATTGGATGACATACCCTTGATCATGAGTTGGGTAACATAGAACAAGTTTCTTACTATCTTGGCTACATGTTGGTCGAAGGCCAAATTATTATCTACATATGTTCCAAAATCCCTCACTACTGAGTAAACTCTTAGGGGTATTTTGTCAATGTAAAAGGCCAGTATAATGCATTTCTTTGCATTAAATTTTAATCCGTGGCTCTGGCACCAATCATTTGTTTGTGCCACACCCTCTTGTAGAATGTTGATATCCTGGGAGGAATCTGTGAACTTGCTGAGCTAGAGGCCTTTGACATTGGTCTTGACTTCTGAGAAGTAGATGCCAAACAGGAGCAAGCCTAACACAGAGTCCTGGGGTATTCCATTGGTACCCAGTCTCCTGGTGAAAGTGGTCTCCCTTGTCCTAACTTCTTGAGTCTTATCTGTGAGCTAGCCAACAATCCACTGAGTTATATAGGGATTTATGCCAAGTTCTAAGAGTTTGTCAACAATACTCAAGTGGAGTACTGTATCATATGCTTTGACCACCTCTATGTAGGTAGTGTGCACCATTCTTTCCTTATCTATAGCTTTGCTGACCCTCTCAAAGCAATTTACTAGGCTGAGTACTCAAAATCTTCCATTGACAGAGCCTGACTAGGATGGGTCCAGTGTCTGTAAGTTGCCAATGCCCTTGTTGATCATTTCCATGATAATTAGTTCCATAGCATTGCATATTAGACTTGTTAGGCTGGTGGGTCTGTAGTTCTCAGGGTTGGTTAATGGTCCACTATTGTGGAGAGGGATAACCATTGTGGTTGTCCATTCACTTGGTACATAACCTTTTGAGGCTGTAGTTGAAGACCACCTCTAGTGGTCCTTCCAGGTCATGGTTGAAGCTATTTAGGAGGCATGTGGGGATATTGTCAGGGCCCAGAGAAGCAGTGTTTCTGGACTTAGAGAGCTCCACCAGGGCCTGCAATCTGTTGATAGTTGGAGGGGCATGCTAGAAGGGATTTTACAGGGGGTAGTAGGGGGAGTGGGGGGAGAAGTTATAGCTAAATTTATCAACTAGAATATTTGTTATGACACCCTGGTCAGTGAAGGTTGTGCCATTTTCCATCAGTTCTGCACACTGCTGTGTACTACCTTTAAGGCTTCCAACATAGCTGAAGAAGGATTTGTGTTTGCTGTTAGCCTGAGAAGCTATCCTGACCTTATAATTGGCTTTGCTGGACCTTATTGGACTTCTTAGTTTCTTGTTTAGTTGAATCAGAGTACTCTTGTCTCTTGGATAGCTGTACTTTCTGATATTGGACATGCCTTTTTTTCTTAGACAGCTGCAATGAAACCATTTACATGCTTGTATAGGGTTTCTGTCAATAATTCTGTACAGGTAGCTGTGTTCTCATGGTTTGCAGAAGCCTTGAATTTTGAAAAAATGTCATTTAACAGGATGTAGTTTGTTTAAGAATAGTTCCTAACTGTTACTGGTTTAGTTGGGCTTTCCAGGTTAGTTTTTATTTTGAGGAAGACAGCTTTGTGATCCGATCTCACCAATGAGGATGTGACGTGTGTGTGTGTGTGTGTGGGGGGGGGGGGTGCAACACTTTCCCATGTTACTGAATACCAGGTCTAGTATGTTTGATCCCCTGGTTTGATTGTGCACTGTCTGGTCTACGATTTATGTGTTGACAGAGTCCAGGAAACATTGTGGCTATGAGTTAAAAGCAATTTACATTTCCTAGTATATAGAGGAGTAGTTAAAGTTTCCCAAGAATAAAGTGTTTGGTTGGATGTTGGCACTTCCAGTATGTCCAGGTACAAGACGAGAGCTTTTTGTTGGTCATAGAGATGACCTGTAGCTTGTCAGGACATGTTACAGTACCTTGTCTATGTAGATATGGACATGGATGAACTTTAGAGCATCATTTTGTTTAACTACCTTGAAGTTGTATTTGTTGCTAATGTAAATTGAGACACCTCCACCTTTAGCCCCTCTGCGCCAGTAATCAAGGAGCCTCAATCCTCACCACTGGCACCAGTGGAGGACATTCACTGAGAGGTTAAACAGGTACACACACAGCATTTCCAGATCCAGCTCTCCGCACCAAGTGTAATTTCCCTTAAGAGCGCAGAGAGACCACATCAATCTGAGGCTGATTTCTCCCTCTTTCTCCAGATTCCCAGTAAGACTCCCCACTGGCACAGCTATAGAGTTGAGTCCTTACCCAAGGTTCCAAGCCAAGTCCTCCAATGCTCTTTCTGTCCAACCAGGGCTTTGTGTCCCACCAGGGCTTTGTGTCCCTGCCCAAGTAGCTGACACACACACACACACACACACACACACACACACACACACACACAGTCTTAAAGATTTGTTTTATGCACGCACACACACACACACACACACACACACACACACACACACACACACACACACACACACACACATGCCTTGGAAATGCTGTATGCCCTCTTCTTCCCAGACTATAAGGTAGTTACCACTGCCATTAGAATGCCTCACCAGCTACTTTAAGGCCCTTAAGAAAGGGTATCTAATTTTACTGTGTAATATTAATACTAATACAAATGGTAATATGACCAAGAGCAAGACTATTAGGAGTGGCCCACACAGTGTCACCAAATAAATATGCAAGTACTCTCAAAACTTAAATATCTCTACAAAGATCAGTCACAATGAAAGGTTTAAATATATTCAATAATAAATAATAAAAGAACAAGACAATATTAAATATATAGTCACAGTGACATCAGAGTTCAAAATCACAGGAAGCATTTAAAATAACATTGCAGGACAGGTTCAGACAAATAAAGAAAAACAATATCTAAGCTAAGCTTCACTATATTCCTGACTGTATCTAAGAAAGTTACTATACCCTAATAACTTATAAAATAAAGCAAAGCAGATGATGTGGTGAATGGTTCTTCTTATCAGGCCCAAGACAGAATGCAGAATGCTCTGACTCACTAAGAGACTTCCCAAAATAATATCTGAAATATTACTTTTGCAATAGCTTGCAGAATTACATAATTTCTAGTCATCTGACCTTTAATTCCCATGCAAAACCCCCATTCATGGAAGCTAGCAGGACTTAGCACCTACCTGTAAAATACACACACAAAGGCTTTTGCTCAGATCTTTGGCAGGTGCTGGAAGTCATAAAACAATTGCATTCCTCCACACTTCAAGACTAGTAATTAGTTCATCCCAAAGACAATACAGAAAGCTTCCTAGTACAGACTTTGTATCTCTGTCTGCCTTGAAACTTGTGAGATAGCATATTTATGGCCTAGCCTATAAAGTAATTTAATTTCAGATATTTTTCTAAAGATTTCTGGACTGAGGTTAACCCTCCAGTTTTCTCTGTTAAAACATATGCATTTAAACAGTTACAATAGTGTTTTTATGTTCTCTCCAGTAAGACACACTCTGCATAAATTTCAAGCACAAGCAATTTACAAATACCTTTTCAACACAAATGTCTTTACAAATCAGTTTGATATACACATGACATACTGTTCTAATACATTTGTAACACCAGTATCTTGTATGAATCAGTTTAATATTCACAAATAACATATAATTATTTACAAAATTCCAGCAAGCTGTGATGGCAGTACCTCCTTTCGTCACACTTCTCTCCCCCCCCCCTTGAATACTCAAGCTAGTTTTTCAAGTGCACCTTGAGAAACATTGCTTGAGAGGGATGAGCCTATCTGGGAATACATTACCCCATACCCTGTCTTGAAATTCCAGCTGCATTGGCATTGCTAACCCCAGTACAGTACTGCACTGTCATATCATTTGCCTGCAACCCTAGGCTCCTCAATTGTAACTTGGGATTTTGCTGGCTGGCCCCCTGTAGCTATAGATCCCCCTCAGACTCCTCCAGCCTCCTACTGCAAGTAATAACCACAAGGGCCTCTATTTAATGGTAAGGTTTCATCACATTAACATTGTACAGTTTGTGTCATACTCTCCTGCCAGTTCTATCATGTAGCTAACATCACTGACCTTCCTTACCAGTTTGAAGGGTACCTCCCAAACAGCCTGCAGTGTATTGTGTCTGACAGGAATGAGAACCATAACCTGCAGCCCCACAGCATACTCTCTGGCTCAAGCATTTCTGTCATACCTTTGTCTGTTGTTGGGCTCCTGGCAGGTTCTCCCGTGCCAAGCTCATGAGTTTCCTGAGCCTTGTCCTGAGGTTTAGGACATATGCCACAACAGACTCCTTGTGGGATTCACACTCATCTTCCCAGTCATTGCAAATTAAATCTAGAGGTCCCCTCAACCCATGTCCATACAGCAACTCAAAGGGTGAGAAACCTGTGGATTCTTGGGATACCTCTCTATAAGCAAACAACAAATGAGGCAAAGATTTGTCCCACTCCCTCTTAAACTCATCTGCAGATGCCTGTAGCATGGTCTTTAGGGAAGAGTTTAACCTCTCCACAAGACCATTAGTCTGGGGGTGGTAGGTGGTGATCTTCAGGTGATTCACCCCACAGTACTTCCACAGACAAGCCACCAGGTCTAACATGAAAGTAGTACCTATGTCAGTCAGTATTTCTTTTGGGAAGGCTACCCTGCTGAAAATCTCTAAAAAGCATTTGCCAACTTTTCTGCCTCAGTGGAGGACAGAGCCACTGCCTCAAGGTATCTGGTAGCATAATCTGCTACTACTAGGATATACTTCTTCCCTGTGGAACCTGGGGTACTCAGAGGCAAACAATATCTATAGCTACCCTCTGAAATGGCTAATCAATCCCATGCAAAGACATCAAAGGATCTTTGACCCTGTCTCCTGCCTTGCATACTTTTTGGCACTGCTCATAGGTCCTGCAGTACCCTGTTACATCCCTTGAAATTCCAGGCCAATAAAAGTTCTGCATAATACATCTCTTGGTGCATTTTATGCCCATATAACCTGCAAAGGGAATGTCATGGGTTGTGGCTGGAAGTGCCAGACAGTAGACTCTGGGCACTAACAACTGCTACAGTCTCTCACCCTCTAGTCCTCCATCAGGGGCCCATTCTCTATACAGTACCCCTTTGTCCCAGTATACAGATTCCCCCCTTTCCTTGAGAAACAGGTGCCTCTCTGGCTACCTCTCTCAAGCCCTGTAATGTAGGGTTTGAGAGCTGAGCCTGTTTCAACTCTCTCTTTGTAACCCTTCCCAGCTCCCTTTCCACAGGAAGTCTGGCATCCTCTGACAGCGGTGCCTCACTGTCAGCCTGGGTACTACTACTCACCTCTGCCCTTGCAGCAACTCAGTCCAAGAGAACACCAGTACCCACCAGCAGCTGTGGCTCACCTTCAGTCGCACTGCTACAAGGTAGATCCCTCCCTGAAGTAGCCACTTCACAAGTCCTGGCTTCAAGTGTGCAGTCTGTCTGGGTCCTCCTCAGTCTACAAGACACACATGCCTGTCTCAAAGCCTGACTGCATGTCACTGTATGCACAAAAGGTGCTGCATTATCAAAATCATTCCCTATCAGGAAATCTGCAGGGATATCCTCAAACACACCTACTTGCTTGTTTACTTTTCCACCCTCCCAGTCAAGGTGAACCCTAGCCATAGGTATTTGGAATGGGGTGCCTCCTAAAGCTTTGACTGGAGTAGACTGCCCAAGCAAGGAGTTCTCCTTTTTAACCATTGCATCCTTCACAATGGTTAGGTCAGAGGCTGTGTTGCTCTTAGCAGTGGCCTGTTTCCCATCTACTTTGATAGGACATAATCTCTCGTGGTAGTTTGGTACCCGTGTTGTCTCCAGACAACTTATGACAGGCATTCTGTTACTCCCACTTGCTCACTCCCCCACCTTTTGTCCCCCACCTTGCCTCTGTTGACATCTATATGCTACATGGCCCCACTGTTTACATCTAAAACATTTAACCCTTGATCCTGGCTGTGTAGCTGAACTGGCGGCTTTCCCTGCTACAGGCAGACTCTGTTGGGGTGGTTTAGGCTGCCCGCCATTGGTTCCCTTATACCCATGTGCAGCATTGGGTATCCCTTTCCTGTTCAGTGATGCCCTGCTTACTAGGTATAGGGCTCCTTTTTCCCCAACTCATATGCGGTGTTGCATTCCCTATCTGTCAACCAGATTCTCATGTTCTCAGGCAAAGTTCTAAGGGCTTGTTCCCTAACCAAAAGGTCTTCCAGCCCTTCCAAAGTCGTGACTTGACACCCACTCACACACCAATGAAAATAAGTGCTTAACTCAGCAACATAATCACACACACTTTCATCTGCCTTGGATCTATGCTCACAAAACTTTTTTCTTAAAGCTTCAGGTGTTAACTTAAAGCATTCCAGTAAACAATTTTTAATTGCATTATAGTTTAAACAATCAGTATCTGACAATTTAGAAACAACAGTTCCAGCTTTACCATGGAATAAGGGGGTGAGGAACTGTACCCAGAGCCCTTGGTCAACATTATACCATTTGCATACTCTTTCAAACATATGAATAAAACTATCAAAATTATCACCTTCTTGGTACTGAGGAAGACGTTTACTGCCCATTATTGCTTCTGGGGTATGGTTACTCCCTTCCCCATTACCTCCATGACCCTGGCGAAGAGTCAGCACTTCCTTTTCAAGTTACCTCTGCCTCTCATTTTGTTTGGCTTGCAGATGTCTCAGTCTCTCTGCTCATTTGAATTCCATCTGTTTCTCCTTTTCTTCAGCCTCCAAACACCACAGTCTCTCTGCTGATTCTAGTTTCAGACATTTGGCCTCCAGTTCAAGTCTCTTTAACTCCAGACAGATTTTTAAGTCCTCTAAGGAAATGTTGAACTGTCCATTTTCTGAGAGTTGTACATCCCCAAGGCCAGTCTACTTGATTTTATGGTTGCTAGTCTGTGATGCAACTTTGACTAGGGCTGCAATCATTTCCCCTTTAGTCAGGTTTGCATGTACCAGTCCTTTGGCTTGGCACATATCAGCCAACTGACTCCTTGTCAGCTTGCCATAATCCTCTGCTGACATCCGTGCCTGCTCTCCCTGACCAACTAAGCTAATAAAAAAATAAATAAAACTATTGTGATATGAAATTCTGAATGTCTACCATTTGGCTGCTTTACAGCTCTCTGCACTTTCCCTTAAGAGTACACAGAGACCACAGTCAGTCTGGGTCTGGTCTCTCCCTCTTTCTCCAGATCCCCAACAAGACTCCCCACTGGCACAACTAGAGTTGAGTCCTTAGCCAGGGTTCCATACCAGTTCTTCCAACACTCTTTCTGTCCAACCAGTGCTTTGTGTGCCTGCCCAAGTAGCTGACAGACAAACTCTTGGAGATTTGTTTTACACACACACACACACACACACACACACACACACACACACACACACACACACACACACACACCTGGGAAAGGCTGGCACAGGTTTTCTAGCTATGTCCCCTTCTGCCCAGACTATAAGGTAGTTACCACTGCCACCAGAACCACTCACCACCTACTTTAAGGCCTTAGCAAAGGGTGTCCAATTTTACTGTGTAATAATAATGCTAATACAAATGGTGGAGCAATGCTATTAGTAGTGGCCCAAACAGTGTCACCAAATAAATATGCAAGTATTCTCAAAACTTAAATATCTCTACAAAGATCAGCCACAATGAAAGGTTTAAATATATTTAATAATAAATAATAAAAGAACAAGACAATACTAAATATATATTCACAGTGACATCAGAGTTCAAAATAACAGGAAATGTTTAAAATAACATTGCAAGACATGCTCATATAAATAAAGAAAACTGATATCTAAACTAAGCTTCACTATATTCCTGACTGTATCTAAAAGAGTTACTATACTCTAATAACTTGCTTAATTGATCAAGGCAGATGATGTGGTGAATTGTTCTTCTTGTTGTCAGGCCCAAGACAGAATACAGAATGCTCTGTTTCACTAAGGGACTTCTCAAAATAATATCTAAAATGTTACTTCTGTGACAGCTTGCAGAATGACATAATTTCTGGTCACTTGACTTTTAGTTCCCATGCAAATCCCCCTTTGCTGGAAGCTGGCAGGACCTAGCACCTACCTGTAAAAGTATACACACAAGGGCTTTGGCTCAGATCTTTGGCAGGTGCTGGAAGTCATAAATCAATTGCTTTCTTCTACACTTCAAGACTAGTGTCACCCCAAAGACAATACAGAAAGCTTCCTAGTACAGACTTTGTGTCCCTTGCTGCCTTGAAATCTGTGAAATAGCATATTTTATGGCCTAGCCCATAAAGTTATTTAATTTCAGATAATTTTATAAAGTTTGCTGGACTGAGGTTAACCCTCCAGTCTTCTGTGTTTAAACATATGCATTTAAACAGTTACCAAAGTGTATGTACATTTCTATTCTCTCCAGTAAGGCACACTGTGTATACATTTCAAACACAAGCACTTTAGAAATACTTTTTCAACACAAACATCTGTACAAATCAGTTTGATATACACATGACATAAAGTTCTAATACATTTGTAACACCAGCATCTTGTATGAATCAGTTTGATATTCACAAATGACATATGATTATTTACAAAATTCCAGCTAGCTGTGCTGGCAGTACCTCCTTTTGTCACACCCTGTCTGTCTGTTGTTGGTCTAATTGTGTGCAGGGTACTGTAATCTTGCACTGCCAGAATGCTTTATGTGGGTTTAAACCAAATCTCAGTAACAGCACAGATGTCTACATTCTCCAGAGTGAGGAAAGCTTGTAGGATGTAGTGTTTCTTGTTTAGGATCCTAGCATTGAACTGTAGCACCTTAAGGTTGCTTTATTTTTATTTCTATATTGGTAGTTTTGTCATTTTGACATTGCCTAAAAAGGCTCTAAGGAGGAGGAGGAGGATAACGTTTTAGCCAATATCCAAAATATCATGGGAAGACAGGTTCTAATCATCTTTGGCAAATCTAAGTGGTATGTTAACCATTTCCTCCCATGCTGATAGATATTGGATTTCCTGTAGTGACATCAGGAACTAAGCCAATTGTTAAAATCAGTCAGTTTCTGTTCATCCTGTAGTATCATCCTAGGTGAAGGTAGAATGCTGCTCAATACAAGGCACACACCTGTCTATGGTACATATTCATAGAGATCCATAATTTAACTTTTCTTATAGTCCATTGAGATATATCTCAGGTCATTTATACCCGCATAGACTACAATAAAATCATATTAGTACTTGTGGTGCTGTGACTAGAGTGTGTGTGTGAAATTACATATTCCAGCTCCAGATATACAACAAATCGCTGTCTTCTTCTTGTCCAGCCTGATGAGATGGACATCTGTGTATCATGCAATAGAATCCCCTATGACAATAGTATTAGGTAAAGTGTTTGCTTGCCTTATAGGCTTTATTCTTTGGGGATCATTGGGTGTAGCTTAGGTGTGGTGTTAGACATTATTTTTCCTAAGTGTCTTAGTGACTGCTGAGGATAAGTGTTGCCACTGGATGCCTTAGGAGGCCTTTGAAGTTATGGAAAGTTTCTTTTGAGTGACTCAGCATAAGAAGGTCTATGTGTGTGTTGAGCAATATGTGTGTAGGATGTAGTTTGTGTGTGTGTGTGTGTGTGTGTGTGTGTGTGTGTGTGTGTGTGTGTGTGTGTGTGTGTGTGTGTGTGCGCACATGTGTGCGTGTGCACATGTGTGTGCATGTGTGTGTGTGTGCGTGGTGAGCGGTATGTATGTAGGATGTACAATGTTTGAGTTCTTGACAACCTTGTTAGTAAGCAAGATTTTAGCCTCCAAGGAAGTTACTTAACAGTTAGCCTTAATCCCAGACAATACATGAAACACCAACCCTAATACAGGTGCTGACAATATGGATATGCATTTCCCTAATATCTTTTTGGGCAGCTTGATAGATATGGGCATCTTTAGACAATACAGCAATTGTCTCATGCACTCTGACAACCTAATGGGAAGTGCGGGAAATCATGTTGCCAAACTGGTATAATATGATTTAATTGTCTGATTTCAGTAAAATGAAGATTCAGCAAGGTAATTTTCCAGTGTTGTCTTCCAGTGAAATGTGTTTGTTTGAAGCATCCTTGATCTGCTGAGACCAGTTGGCATTACTCATCATGTCTTCTAGCAAAATCTCAACTTGTGCTTATATTTTCCATTATGACTTTGTCACCGATTGATCATAGGCATCCAATTAATCAATTAGCCTATGTCATCCTCGTAATAAAGAAGGTGGATGCATATACCATTATCTCTGAACTAAATTTCCTACAAAACAAACAAGTAATAACAAAGAAAGCCTTACTTGCCCAACAGCAAATATTATTCTTCTGATTACAGAAATCAAAAAGTCAGAATTCAGCATTTCTGGAACATTTCACTTATGAATTTTCAAATTGTAGTCCTACTAAACAGTAACTTTACAATCCAAAGGATCAGAAATACCACTACCAGAACCACCAAACATGCAAGAGCACAATATTTATGCAAGAGTATTGGTATTAAGAATATACTTTGGCAATATGACTGAATGAGAGGCCTTATACACAGAGCCACTGTACCAAAGAAGTATTACCCATCACTGACATGTATAGCACACAGTGCCACTGTACCAGAGAAGCATTACCCATCACTGGTGTTCATTATACACAGAGCCACTGTACCAAAGAAGCATTACCCATCACTGGCATTTATAACAACAGTGGCACTGTACAAAAGAAGCATTACCCATCACTGTTGTTCATTATACACAGAGCCACTGTACCAAAGAAGCATTACCCATCACTGGCATTTATAACACACAGTGCTGCTGTACCAAAGAAGCATTACCCATCACTGGTGTTCATTATACACAGAGCCACTTTACCAAAGAAGCATTACCCATCACTGGTGTTCATTATACACAGAGCCGCTGTACCAAAGAAGCATTACCCATCACTGGCATTTATAACAACAGTGGCACTGTACAAAAGAAGCATTACCCATCACTGTTGTTCATTATACACAGAGCCACTGTACCAAAGAAGCATTACCCATCACTGGTGTTCATTATACACAGAGCCGCTGTACCAAAGAAGCATTACCCATCACTGGCATTTATAACAACAGTGGCACTGTACAAAAGAAGCATTACCCATCACTGTTGTTCATTATACACAGAGCCACTGTACCAAAGAAGCATTACCCATCACTGGCATTTATAACACACAGTGCTGCTGTACCAAAGAAGCATTACCCATCACTGGCATTTATAACACACAGTGCTGCTGTACCAAAGAAGCATTACCCATCACTGGTGTTCATTATACACAGAGCCACTTTACCAAAGAAGCATTACCCATCACTGGTGTTCATTATACACAGAGCCACTGTACCAAAGAAGCATTACCCATCACTGGTGTTCATTATACACAGAGCCACTGTACCAAAGAAGCATTACCCATCACTGGTGTTCATTATACACAGAGCCACTGTGCCAAAGAAGCATTACCCATCACTGGTATTTATAACACACAGTGCTGCTGTACCAAAGAAGCATTACCCATCACTGGCATTTATAACACACAGTGCTGCTGTACCAAAGAAGCATTACCCATTACTGGTGTTCATTATACACAGAGCCACTTTACCAAAGAAGCATTACCCATCACTGGTGTTCATTATACACAGAGCCACTGTACCAAAGAAGCATTACCCATCACTGGCATTTATAACAACAGTGGCACTGTACAAAAGAAGCATTACCCATCACTGTTGTTCATTATACAGAGAGCCACTGTACCAAAGAAGCATTACCCATCACTGGCATTTATAACACACAGTGCTGCTGTACCAAAGAAGCATTACCCATCACTGGTGTTCATTATACACAGAGCCACTTTACCAAAGAAGCATTACCCATCACTGGTGTTCATTATACACAGAGCCACTGTACCAAAGAAGCATTACCCATCACTGGTGTTCATTATACACAGAGCCACTGTACCAAAGAAGCATTACCCATCACTGGTGTTCATTATACACAGAGCCACTGTACCAAAGAAGCATTACCCATCACTGGTATTTATAACACACAGTGCTGCTGTACCAAAGAAGCATTACCCATCACTGTTGTTCATTATACACAGAGCCACTGTACCAAAGAAGCATTACCCATCACTGGCATTTATAACACACAGTGCTGCTGTACCAAAGAAGCATTACCCATCACTGGCATTTATAACACACAGTGCTGCTCTACCAAAGAAGCATTACCCATCACTGGTGTTCATAACACACAGCTGCTGTACCAAAGAAGCATTACCCATCACTCGCGTTCATTATACACAGAGCCACTGTACCAAAGAAGCATTACCCATCACTGGCATTTATAACACACAGTGCTGCTGTACCAAAGAAGCATTACCCATCACTGGTGTTCATTATACACAGAGCCACTGTACCAAAGAAGCATTACCCATCACTCGTGTTCATTATACACAGAGCCACTGTACCAAAGAAGCATTACCCATCACTGGTGTTCATTATACACAGAGCCACTGTACCAAAGAAGCATTACCCATCACTGGTGTTCATTATACACAGAGCCACTGTACCAAAGAAGCATTACCCATCACTGGTGTTCATTATACACAGAGCCACAGTACCAAAGAAGCATTACCCATCACTGGCATTTATAACACACAGTGCTGCTGTACCAAAGAATCATTACCCATCACTGGTGTTCATTATACACAGAGCCACTTTACCAAAGAAGCATTACCCATCACTGGTGTTCATTATACACAGAGCCGCTGTACCAAAGAAGCATTACCCATCACTGGCATTTATAACAACAGTGGCACTGTACAAAAGAAGCATTACCCATCACTGTTGTTCATTATACACAGAGCCACTGTACCAAAGAATCATTACCCATCATTGGCATTTATAGCACATGGTGCTGCTGTACCAAAGAAGCATTACCCATCACTGGTGTTCATTATACACAGAGCCACTGTACCAAAGAAGCATTACCCATCACTGGTGTTCATTATACACAGAGCCACTGTACCAAAGAAGCATTACCCATCACTGGTGTTCATTATACACAGAGCCACTGTACCAAAGAAGCATTACCCATCACTGGTGTTCATTATACACAGAGCCACTGTACCAAAGAAGCATTACCCATCACTGGTGTTCATTATACACAGAGCCACTGTACCAAAGAAGCATTACCCATCACTGGTATTTATAACACACAGTGCTGCTGTACCAAAGAAGCATTACCCATCACTGACATTCATAACACACAGTGCTGGTGTACCAAAGAAGCATTACCCATCACTGGCATTTATAACACACAGTGCTGCTGTACCAAAGAAGCATTACCCCATCACTGGCATTTATAACACACAGTGCTGCTCTACCAAAGAAGCATTACCCATCACTGGCGTTCATAACACACAGCTGCTGTACCAAAGAAGCATTACCCATCACTCGCGTTCATTATACACAGAGCCACTGTGCCAAAGATGTATTAGCCAACACTGCCGTTCATAACACACACAGCTGTTGTATCAAAGAGGTGTTACCAAACACTGATATTTATAACACACTGAACCACTCTACCAAAGAAGCATTACCCAACACTGGCATTCATAGCACACAGTCACTGTATCAAAGTAGCATTACCCAACACTTGCATTCATAACACATGGAGTTGTATCAAAGAAGTGTTACCCAACAGTGGCATTCATAGCACACAGAGTTGCTGTACCAAAGAGGTGTTACTTCATCAGTAGCATTCATAACACAGACAGACACTGTACTAAAGAAATGTTACCCAACATTGGCATTACAAACCATAAAATCACTACACCAAAGAAGTGTTACCCAACACTGGTGCTCAAAAGACACAGAATCACTGTACCAAAGAAGCATTACCCAACATCGGCAATTATTTGGTGATCATGTGACTCCATGTCACATTAGATTTAAATGAAAAAAGGCTTTATACTCAGCCGTATTAACTTCAATGATAAAACAACAAAAACAATCCAAAAAATAACACTTAAAAACGTTATTCTTTAAAACACTAAAGTAGCTCAGGGTAAGCGCTTTCACTCCTAAACATACACAGAATTTCATCAGACCAAGTAATACAAAAACTTTGTCACATTATATACATTTGAAAAGTCACATGACACAATTCTTTTCATGTGGCCCAAAACATTTGCTAATGCTTTAACCCTTCCCTTTTTAAAACAACTGTAAAATTCTCCCTATCATTCATACCTGGGGCATTACATGCATTAAGTCTAATCTGCCAACAATATACTTTCCAATCTAATTCATCTTCTGCATCCAGTCTTTCATTATAGTTAGGGACTTGATCTATAGCTGAAAAATGGAAACTAACCTCTCTACCTTTATGTTTTTGAACTACATGCTTTGCTAGCCCATTGCTCATATCAAGTTTTTCTACTGCTCTGTTATGCTCATAAATCCTACGGCAAAACTCCCTAGTAGTTCTTCCTATATAAAATCCTTCAGATAAATCACATAGAACTATATAAACTATATATTTGGATTTACAGTTAAAACATTAATTTAAATACATTTTATAATTCCTAGCCTTAACATATATCTCTTTGGCTTCCACTACTAGGTTACAAAACTTGCAGTTCTCACATTTTACCATCCCTTTATCAACCTCTAAATATTCACTTTTCTTATAAAAATATTCTTTTAAATTCTTTCCTCTTCTTGATACAAACTGGGGTTGGTCACCTATAACTTCCCTTAGTTCTTCAAAATTTGCTAAAAACTTCCAGTTATTCTTCACAATTTGCTTAATATTTTGTTCATCTACTGTACTGGATAGCTCACACACTAAATTCAAATGTTCTTGTCTTTTTATTAGTTATTTTCCCTTATTCTCTCCTCTACAACGTGAAGCCACAACTTCATTTTTCATATCCCTAATTAATCAATAGGATAGCCCCTTGCATAAAACTTATTTTCTAATATACCACATTCATTATAGAAGAAATCATTCTCTTCTGTGAGTTCACTCAGACTTTGAAACTGTCCATTTACTATGCTCCTTTTAAGACTGGCATTATGCATACTACTATAATATAGATAACTGCTGCTATTCAATTCCTTTTTATAAATCCTCACTTTTATATTGTTGGCAGATTTATAGACCACAAGATCTAAAAGTCTATCTTATTATAATTACTATTAAAAAACAAACTTTAAATAATTAGATACATTATTTAAATAAGTACAAAATTCAGATAATGTTTCCATGGGTGTGTGCTATCCAATTTTCTCCGTATTTTTCTCTCAATTCTCAGTATTTACATCTTACGAATAAACTATTTATTCTAATTACACACCGAGTAACTAAGAAAAATCCAGGTAATACTCATAATCAGAAACATAAGCACATTTTGTCTGAGAATATACTAGAATAGTCCTCTCAGTACCAAAATTAGACAGTATACCTTCCTTATAAATGTTTATGTCAAGTAACATCAACGACTACCTTCTGCTTCTATGATAACCATATATGTATGAGCCATAGACATAGTACAATCTAGGAGAATCTGAATATCCTAATAAAGATGTTTGCTTTTGCAGTTTACCTCCAGCAACTCTTGAATCATTCTTACCCCTCCCCCACTCAAGATTTTTGGCAGACCCGTCAAAGTAGAGGTTCTCTTTCTGTTGTCTCATTTGCTGAAATTCTACAGCACTTTGTTTATTCACTGACACAAGAAAGAATAAACATGTAGGTAGTTTATATTTAAGTCCTATTGACTATAACTGAGTGTTTTTTATACATGAGAATGCTCAAGTAACAATCTGATGACTCAATGAATCCACATTTCTTAAGAATATCTGTCATAGTTTGTATCACTGTTTATACTTGCCCAGTGCCCATTACTATGATGATTTTTAGAACTCGGCATAAAGAGTGCTTTAATTCCCATAATTTCTCAAAAGTACCCAACTGAAGACATTATTAGATATCACTTCTTCAAGTATTCCAAGCCTTATAAAGAAATATTTCAGGTAGTAAGCGCAGGCAGATTTGTATTATGTAACTGTATGATGTAGTTCTCATCAAATTGCTCGGGTTCCTATCACGTGATCGAAAACTGTAAACAGCGAACGCGTATTGAGAAATTGGTCAAAACGGCGAAACATCATGCGGAAACACGGAAATCACCATAGGGAATATTTTCCCTTTACTTTAATGCAGTGGGATCTCGGAGTAGGAATATTTAAGTAGCAGGGGTGGGGGGGGCACAGCTTGCCCCCCTGCCTATAGCGTATAGGTAAGTATAGTTTTTTATTTTTATTTTTTTATTATATATTTTCAAAATTTCAAACCACTCATATGGTGTCAACCATATGGTGTTTGACATTTGAAACTTTCGAAAATATAATATAGACCCAAATTGCTCATATGTGCACCTGTAGTATTTGACTATATAAGATTGCAAATTGTGTAATGGACTGACATCCTGTCCAGAATAGCTTTCAGTCCCTTGTGCTTATTAGCTATGGTGTAGCGCTGGTATCCCCTTGGCAAGCTGTAAAAGGATAACAATAACAAGTCATCAAAAATGGATGGATGGATATCCAAACACAGGAGTGTAAGCTTTTATACTGTAAATAGTTAGCTTTTATTTCAGCCAAGGTAATAAAGAAATGTTGGGATGTATGAGTTTGTTCTGCTTTTCATTCTTGAATATATCAAAGACTTCAAACTTTTTGTACTAATTGGTCTGTCTGTACAGACATATCAGGATATTACAAGATATCTAAACAGCAACCAACCAAACCGACAGTGAAAAAACAAACAAATCACAAAAAAATCATTGAATGCAAGTGGTATTAAAGAGACACTATAATACTTTAGCGTAATAACACTTAAATAACCGCTTTTGTCATACAAATGACTTCCTCGGAATAATCACATCACTAATTCCTACTTTTAAATATATACTATCAGCCCAATCACAACAAAGCAATTAAAACAATTGGAAAAAAAATCACCATGATAAATCTGTGAAAACAAATAAAAAACCCTATAAAAAACTAAGTTAAAAGCATTTATAATTTCCTAACTTTAATACTTCTATTTAAAAAAAATAATATTTATAACCTCATTCAAACTGGGGTATTTGTCAGCCCCAATTCTCAGTTGCCATAATACTTCTTTTACCTCTAATCTGTTCTTAAAGTCCCCACCCCTCATATCAAAAGACACTTGTTCAAGAACAGAAAAAATATTTTTTTTATATTTATTACAACTTTGGGAATGCTTATAAAGTGCATTATTTTCACCACTTTTTTCAATAGATTAAACATTCTCTTTTATTCTATCTTGAAGGTGTCTAGTCGTCATCCCAAGATTATATGCTTGACAGCCAGAAAATTTACTAAAATATACTATCCCTTTTGTGTTGCAGTTATAATACCCTGAAATACTAATGGTATAATTAAGATGTTCAACATTAATAAAGGGTCCTTCACCTATATATCTGCAACTAGAACCTGTTCCACATTTATACATCCCTTTCTCCTTACTACTATAATGCGAAGAAGTCAACACCCTAGTGTAGTCTCTTTGTAAAATAGTTTTGAAATGAACCCCTTTCTTATATACAAAATTGGGTTCCACCCCTACTGTTTTAAACAGCTCAGCATTCCCTTGTATTATCTTCCAATTATTCTTAATAATGTTTCTGATATCCAAACTGTCAACTGAAATCTCTAAACCATAATTCAAATTCTTATAAGTAATCTCTTCAGCTGAACATTTACCCTCTTGTGGAATAAACCTATTTCTTAAAATAGGTGGAAAGTGATCACATCTTTTTCACCTACCTCCTGAGTTACCTTTAACAAAAATTCTTTGTCGTAACCTTTTACTTCAAATAGGGACATAATAAATTCAACTTCTTTTACAAACTCTGCATCACTGGTAGTCATTTAAGAGGCCCTAATGTATTGCCCCTAGGAATGTTCTTCACAAAATATGGTTGGTAACTATGGAAATGGAGGTAATTTTTGGAAAATACATCCTTCCTATGTATGCTACTATCAAAAAATCCACTGTCTTGGTTCCAAGTCAGCCTAAAATCCAAAAAGCTAACTTCCAAACCACATTCACCCAAGGTAAAGTGTAAAAATTCAGATTCATAATTAAGTCTATTGATTATCTTAATACAATCTTCCCTATCACCTTGAACTATTAAAAAAAAGATCATCAACAAACCTGTTATAATATGCTATTTTATATTCTTCAATAAGGGGAGTCATAACCTCATATCCTGACCACCCTAAAACTATGTTGGCAAATGCGGGAGCTATCAGGGACCCCATAGCCACCCCTATATTTTGCTTGTAACATTTCTTGTTGAACATGAAATAATTGGTATCCAGCAGCAGTTTTAATAAATCACAATAAAAATTCAAATGGCTGGTAGGAGTGACTGTAAATTGGGTTAGACATTTTTTAGTATATTCAGTCCCTCTTCCATGTAGTATAGTAGTAAACAATGATTTAATATCAATAGTAAGCATAATATTGTTCTTAGAATCAAAAGTATGAGAAGCAATAAACAATCTAATTTTGTTTAAAAAATCCCATGAGTCTTGAACAAAAGATTCAAGTCCTTGAGTAATGGGGTTAAGGACAGAGTCCAAGAAGAGAGAAATTCCTTCGGTAACATAGTTTGGGGTGGAAAAAATAGGTCTAAAGGGGGGAGTTTCCAAATGTTTATGAAGTTTTGGAATACCAAACATCACACCTAAAATCAGATTATGTATTAACATGAAATTGTACAATTCCAAGTCAACAAGGCTTTCCATTAAACTATCATAAAGAAAAGTAGAAATCTTATTATAACATTCATGTCCTTTTCTCAATGAAACCAGGACATAGCCATCTTGATTATTAAGTAAATTCTCCATAGCTGAAATATAATGAGTTTGGTCTATGACAATGAGCACTCCCCCCCCCCCCCGTCAGCTTTCATAATTCTAATAGAAGTATTATTCTTAATTTCCTTTAAAGCTTTTAATTCTTCAGGATTTAAATTGTAAACAGGTCTATTGGCTTTTTTTGCTAAGGAACTCCCTTATTTCCTATTCACAAACACCTTTGAAAACTTCCAATGTGTTATTTAACATTGGATTGTAAACAGAAGGCTTATTATATTTATTCACATGTAAATTTAAATAATTTAGAACGTATTTTTAATTCAGTTTCCTAATATAACATTTTAAGTCCACCAAAGTTTCATAGTTTCATAGTTTAGTTTCATAGTATAGTACTAGGCTATCTGCCCTGGGGCATTTGTAAGCCTAGCCATAGTGATGTGGCTTTTGCCACCCCATGAAATGGTACAAAAAATGTACAGAATAAATTTAGAATACTGTGCCTCTGTCTAGTAGTGACACAATGAAGGTCCCCTTATATAATAGAATTAGTTTACTGTGCCCCTGTCTAGCAGTGACACAGATGTGACCCCTGGGGTAAACTTATGATCTCTCATCCACTCATCAAGATTTCTCTTGAAGAGAGTCAGTGAGGGGCTCTGCCTAATATGAACTGGGATCTTGTTCCAAAGCATGGGAAGCCTCTGGGATATGAATCTATCCCTCCAGCATGTCCTAGTCATACTTGTGCCGAGGTTTAAGTTTTTCACTCTCGTGGTCCTGATGGATTTGGATTTTTTGAGGTGGAGTATGTCCATCAGATCCTGATTTGACATGGCCTTGTACATCAGGCAGAGATCACCTCTGAGCAGGCGGTATGCTACTGAATAGAGCTGAAGTTTCTTTAGTCTGGCAGAATAAGACATATGTTGGAGACCCTTGATCCTCTTGGTGAGGTACTTTTGTGGTCTCTCCAGCTGTTGCAAATGCCGGGTGAGGTACATACAAAATGGGGCATTGTACTCAATCATGGGTCTGATGAGGGAGGAATATAGGGGTACAATGACATCCTTGGATCTGGATGTGAATCCCTTCATGATGAGGTGTGCAAGGTAGAATGTTTTTCTAACCACTTTGGCAACGTGGGTGTCAAATGAGAGGTCGCTGTCGACTTGGGTCCCTAGGTCTCTGATTACTTTTTCCATTGTCAGTGGGTTGCTGTCTATGTGATAATTTGTGGGTACTTTGTTTTTCCCAAAGGGGATGACTATACATTTTTTGGCATTTAGTTTAAGGCCGTGACTCCGGCACCAGTTGTCCGTTTCTGTGAGGCCTTTTTGTAGGATGTGTGTGTCTGCTGGTATATCGACTATGGCAGCTAGTTTGCAGTCATCTGCGAACTTTGTCAGCCACAGCCCTCCCATGTTTGCTTTAACATCTGAGAAGTAAATGCCGAACAAGAGGGGTCCCAGGACAGATCCCTGTGGGACACCACTTGTGACTGGCTTTGAGTCTGACATTGCTCCAGCAATTTTAACTTTATGGGTTCTGTCCTTTAGCCAGTTTGCAACCCATCTAGTGACATAAGGGTTTACTTTTAAGCTGTTGAGCTTATCTATGATGCCTGAGTGGGGTATTGTGTCGAAGGCCTTAGCCAAGTCCAGGTATGCTGTATGGACTGCTTTGCCCTCATCAATGGCTCTAGTGACTGAAAAAGTCAACCAGGTTTAAAAGGCAGGATCTGCCCTTTACAAAGCCGAACTGGGTGGGGTCAAGTGTCTGTAGGTCCCCTATGTCTCTGTTTATGAGTTCCATAATGATTCTTTCCATAGCTTTGCAGACCAGGCTGGTTAAGCTTATGGGGCGGTAGTTTCCAGGGTCTGTAGAGGCACCCCCCTTGTGGAATGGGACCACTGTTGCTGTACGCCAGTGTTCAGGTACATATCCCGAAGTAAGGCTAAGGTTAAATAGCATTTTTATGTGTGGGTTTAGCTCCTCTTGGAGTTCACGTAACACGCAACCCGGGATACCATCAGGTCCCATTGACGCTGTGTTTTTTGCTTTGTTTAGGACGGTTCTCACTTGGACATCTGAGATGACAGGGAGATTACATTCAGCTGGGATAAGTATTTCTTCTTTTGGGGGTGAAGGAGGGGGGAAATTTGCACTGAACCTGTCAGCCAGAATGTTGGCAATATCTGTGGGTTCAGTGTATTTTTTGTTGTTTTGAACCAACTCTGAGCATATCTGAGGGTTTCCACCCAGGTTTCTAACATAGATGAAGAAGGCTTTGTGGTTATCTTTAGTGTCCTTAGTGATTTTTCTCTCAAAGTTGGCCTTGGATGTTTTTATGAGAGAACGTAGTTTTCTGTTAATGTTGATCAGACATGTCTTCCCTTCATGGGATTTTGCTCTGACATGCAGTAGCTTCCTTCTTTTGTTATACAATTTGTTTATGGCTGAGGTCCTCCAGACAGGATGCTTACCTTTGGTGGAGAGGGACTTGGATTTGTTTGGGATTGCATGATCCATGCATTCTTGGAGATGTCCATAGAAAGCATTTGTGAAGGATTCGGCATTATGGGATGTGGTATCCACTGGCACAGTGGGCTTAAAGGATACCATCTCAGTCTTAAGAAGAGTGAAGTCTGCTTTTGAGAAGTTTTTCACTGTGGTCTTTTGTGCTGGGGTGGAGGTGGGATATGTATATCCAGGGTGATTAGTTTGTGGTCAGATCTCACTAGTGAGGGGTATACTTCCGGTGTGGAGCATTTTGTCCCCATGTTTGTGATGATCAGGTCTAGTATATTATCTCCCCTAGTGGGAGAGGTGACCAGTTGTTCCAGTGCATTTGAATTTATGAATTCCAGGAACCTTCGGGCTAGGGTATTAGGGCTAGAATAATGTACACAATCTATGTTTGGGTAGTTGAAGTCTCCCAGTATGATGGTATTTTGTGATACATTCATATCCTCCAATGTCTTCAGGAAGGCTGAATGGGGTTCTTGAGATTGGGAGGGTGGTCTGTAACATGCTACCAGTTGTATAGCAGTTTTGCCTATGGTTAGTTGCACCTGTATGGTCTCTAATGCTTCATGTGTTGCTACTAACCTGGAGGTGTGGGTGTCCTTGATGAATATGGACACTCCCCCTCCCTTTGTGGTTTGGCCCGGGTTTTGGGGCAGAAAAGCATGATACGAGGTATAGCCTGGTAGTGCTGGGGTGCTCTCAGGAGCCTTGAACCAGGTTTCAGTTACTGCACAGACGTCGATGTTCTCCATGCTGAGGAGTGCATCAAGTTCCTGCATCTTGAGATTTAGACTTCTGGCGTTGAGCAGCATTACCCTTAGTTTTTTTCCATTTTTGTTTTCTAAGGAGGTGGGTTTGTCTTTTGAGCCTTGCCTAAAAAAGGCACTATGGGGGTGGCAAGAGCCTTAGCCAATATCCGGAAGCCCAGTGGTGACAGGTGTAAGCCATCCCTTGCGAAGCAGCGTGGCTTGTCCAACATGTCATCCCAGGCAGACAGACATTGGATCCCCTTAGAATGACACCAGTACTTGAGCCAATTGTTAAAGCTAATCATCTTGTCTTTGTATTGTGGTATCATTCTTGGTGAGAGCAAGATGCTGCTCAGGGTCATACCAGCCTGGGCTACATAATCGGAGAGCTCCTCTATGTCTCTTTTCATGTAGTCCAGGGAGGTAAGTCTCAGGTCATTCACACCAGCATGGACAATGACGGAGAGTGAGTGTGTTATGTGGTGGATCCTAGCTCCCGACAGACAGCTCACAGTCACCTTCTCCTTGTTCAGCCTGGTCAGCGGGACATCAGTGTGTCTGACTATAGAGTCACCTATTACTAGTGTATCAGGCAAGGTGTCCGGCCTTAAGGGCTGTGATTGGTTGACACACTGATTTATTGAAGTATGTGTTGCATGTGTTTTGTTTTGAGGTGGTGGATTTTTGGATGTCTGCTTTGGGAGCCTCTGTTGTTTTGGTAAGTTTTTTATTAGAACCTCCAAGTATGTCTTTGTGTTTTTATGTGTTTGGTTTGCAGTTGTGGTAGGTCTATGTGGGACTGGGATTGTTGTGTGTGTGGTTGCCATCTCCTCCTGTCTGGTCATGCCAGCCCTGAGTTGAGAGAGTTCAGCCTCCAGTTTGGCTATATAGTTGCATCTCTCACATGTATTTGTGTTTGTTGGGAGGAGGAGATGGTTGTCTGTGTACATGAGACAATTGTAGCATTGTCTCAAGATACCCAGATTGACCAACTGAATTGGAGATGACGCCAGTAATCTACCACTCGACATGCTAGAACAGTATAAGGGAGTGCTGTACCTTTAAGGGAAGTGGATATTCACAGGGGTGGTAAGTAGATGTAGTGCTTTTCTTAGTACGAGAGTGCTTACTTAGTAGAGGAGTTTTGAGAACAAGTGCTAGGCTTATAATATAGTGAGTAGTCTGGTTATACTAAGAGTAGAGCTTCCTTATTGGAAAATTTGAAGAGCAGACTTGGCAGAGCCAGAAAAAGTTTAACCTTGTTTAACCGGCGCTGTGCTATGCGCACAACCGCGCAAAGCCATGCAAATGCGGATTTTAAACAGTGAACTTACAAAAGAGCTAGAAATGGTCCAAAGCAACCAATTACTACAGCTTCTTGTGCTGAGGTCACTTCCTACAGGGACAGATAGGCTGCTCAAGGCTCCCCACTCCCACTGGTGAGCAAAGAAACTTCCTTCTATCCAAGTAAGGTAATGGACAACACAGGAACTACACCACAGCCCAGAATACAGCAATGCCTGTAAACTGGTCTAAACTAGTCGAGGAGAGGCGGGAAAACAAGGATTATTTTTTTGTTTTTTTGTTTTTTTGGTAGAAACACACAGAAAATGCAGAAACAGTGATAAATTAGATACACAGGCTAGCACACTTTAGTGGGCAGCCTCCACAGTTAAATTAAACAAACAAACAAACTTTCAATCAAATTCGACTAAAATGTAACTTTAAGTGCAGATTTTAAAATAATGCAGCAAACAGTTAAAAAACAGTTCGAGCTAGTTCAGGGTGAGCTACAGAAGCTATTCCAAGTGAAAAAAAAGCAAAGATACTTAAATCAAGAAAGTAGTCACTTTTCTGAGTTCCCTGCTGCTAGGACCACTCTGCAGAACCACGAGGAGCTTGTCTGAGCAGTATAGCCAGGAAAAAATGCCCAGAGGCGGATTTTAAACAGTGAACTACAAAAGAGCTAGAAATGGTCCAAAACAACCAATTACTACAGCTTCTTGTGCTGAGGTCACTTCCTACAGGGACAGATAGGCTGCTGAAGGCTCCCCACTCCCACTGGTGAGCAAAGAAACTTCCTTCTATCCAAGTAAGGTAATGGACAACACAGGAACTACACCACAGACCAGAATACAGCAATGCCTGTAAACTGGTCTAAACTAGTCAAGGAGAGGCGGGAAAACAAGGATTATTTTTTTGTTTTTTTGTTTTTTGGTAGAAACACACAGAAAATGCAGGAACAGTGATAAATTAGATACACAGGCTAGCACACTTTAGTGGGCAGCCTCCACAGTTAAATTAAACAAACAAACAAACAAACTTTCGATCAAATTCGACTAAAATGTAACTTTAAGTGCAGATTTTAAAATAATGCAGCAAACAGTTAAAAAACAGTTTGAGCTAGTTCAGGGTGAGCTACAGAAGCTATTCCAAGTGAAAAAAAGCAAAGATACTTAAATCCAGAAAGTAGTCACTTTTCTGAGTTCCCTGCTGCTAGGAACACTCTGCAGAACCACGAGGAGCTTGTCTGAGCAGTATAGCCAGAAAAAAACACCCAGAGGCGGATTTTAAACAGTAAACTACAAAAGAGCTAGAAATGGTCCAAAACAACCAATTACTACAGCTTCTTGTGCTGAGGTCACTTCCTACAGGGACAGATAGGCTTAGAACTATGGGCCCTATGAGTTGGAATAAAATTTAAACCAAGTTTAAGCATTTTCACATAACTAGGCTACACAATAAAGCTGGATAAATTAAAGACCTTTGAAAATCCACTCACTCCTGGTCCATTGAAGAATGTGACTTGTCCCGGTCTCTCATTCTGCTATGGTGGCTCACTAAATGGATTGCACCCTTTCCCTGGGAAAAAGTTTTGGGTCTAGCCCCAAGGCTATTCTGTTCCTTAGAAGGATTATAAGATAATTCTGGGATGCCAAAAACACCTTTAGTCACATCTCCATTCGGATCCTGTCCTCCATTGTTCATGATGATATCATCTTCTCTTAATTCAATAGGATCAGTGGAGACCAGGTTATTGGAATTCATAGTCTTATCATCAACAAAATGACTTAACATAGACCATCTCAAATTACAAGCCCCTAGAAGTTTATTTATCCTAAAAGCAGGGTCAAAAGACAGATATGCAGATTTACTCATATCTGCATCATTGTCCCTTTTTAACTTTTTGGCTTTCCTGAACGTTACTGTTCTATCAAAACATTCAGTGTTTTCCAAAACATGTTCATACTCACTGTTCATAGTAGGCACAATGCTTAATAGTTGTCGAAGTTTCTGGTCAACCTTAAAAATTTTATCTTTAACCTCTTCAGCAGTATTGAGATTATTTTTTTATTCGCAATTTCAAAAATTCAAGTCCTGCATTATTGAAAAATTATGTCAAAGTCAGAAAAAATGTGTCTGAACTAGTGATGCCATTGGGACATTTTAAAAAAATGAAGTCCTTTTGGAACAATGCCTAATTCTAGGCAACGCTCAAAATTCTTGTTTTCAATAATAAGGGCATGCTACTTTTTGAGCAGTTTTTCCAAGTCCACACACAATTCTTTAATTTCTGTCTTATTAGAGGTGTTGTAATTATTAGATAGGTGTCTGGCTTACTTAAATAAATCACATTCAAAATTTAATATGGATGAAACAGTTCTAAAGTTTAAGGGTTCATTGTTGTGCAGTGAACCAAAAAGCAGAGCATTACCTTTGATAACAGTCCTCATATCTTCTTCGAACTGCTCAACTGGAATCTCTCAAGGAGTGGATTAACCCCCTTATTTTGAGTCAGTTGGGTCAAGGATTTTTGTAGCTCAGTAATGAACTCAAAAGGAACCTGAATCATGTTTCGGCTTTCAGGTGTAGAATGTAAGGTAACATCCATTAATTTGTATCTAAATCCACTTGCTATCAGGATGAGTGGTAGTCCAAACAAATAACTAAACAGTAACCAACCAAACCGACAGTGAAAAAACAAACAAATCACAAAAAAAATCATTGAATGCAAGTGGTATTAACGAGACACTATAATACTTTAGTGTAATACTTTAATAACTGCTTTCGTCATACAAATGACTTCCTCAGAATAATCAAATCATTAATTCCTGCATTTAAATATATATCAACCAATCACAACAAAGCAATTAAAACAATTGGAACAAATCAGCATGATAAATCTGTGAAAATAAATTAAAAAACCTATAAAGAAAAAAAGCTAAAAAGTTAAAAAAGTTGAAAACATTTATAATTTCCTAACTTTAAGCCTAAATTATAAATGTTTTTAACTTTTTAAACTTTTTTCTGGTAGCAGGGGCAAACAAACAAACATAGAAGACAACAGGATTGACAGGAGAGGTGCTGACACACTGAGAGTGGGGCGCACAGTGAAGTAGGAGTCATCAAACAAATGAAGGAAAAACAATGATGAGAGAAAGGAATAGACAACAAACAAGGGCAGGCATAGACACAAAAGGGAGGGGAAACACTGGGATGGGGCTAGGCTGGCTACAGTCATCAGTAGCACTCTGCCAGTGTTGGATCCAGATAGAGAGAGAGATCACAACCCACCTTGGGCACCCACAACACTGGGCCCATGCTGTAGTGGCAAACCTCTCAACTGTCCAGATTTTTTAGAATGTCCAGACTTTAGCTCATATTTTTGGTCGGTTCCTCATAAAATTTGTAGTTTTCTGGCAAATCATTGAGAATTAATGTGATTAAATAATGACAAACATTTGAGTTTCAAACTTCATATCTTTCAGAAAATGCATGCTAACACAACACACTTTTATTCTAGTAATTTTTGAAGTTTGTACAAGCAATATTTAAAATTTGTCCCTATTTTTGGTCTTTGTCCAGACGTCTTATGCTATGAGGCTGAGAGATAAGTGTGATGCTGGTGCCAGTGCCAGGCAGAGATGTGACTCTGCAAACTGCAAAACAAGTCTTCTCAGATGGCTGGTGCAGGCATCCAGGCACCAGTCCACAAGATCCCCTGCCAACTCTACTAGCTGGCTTCTCATTATAGATGGGTCTTCATCCCTGTCATAACCACCAGCAGGAACCACAGGGGCCCTGATCTGTGAATCACCACCAAGGACAGGACTTTAGGGCCTACCAGTCTCCTTCACAACAGGCATCTTCTTGGGAGGCAACCTCAGCAGCCTGCTCATATGATGAGGGAGGTGTTGATGGCCACTAGGGGTTCGTGATCTGAGGAAGTGCCACAGGTTGTGCTGTGGATATTGTTGCATGAAAAAGGAAAATTAAAGGAGAGAAACAACAAACTTAACGAAAAGTAAATGTAATAAATATAAAGGATACAGACAGAAAGTGTGTGGAAGAAAAATGCAAACATACAATTATATACATTACTACATAACAATGACAATATATTAACTCAACTACAAATGCATTACTCCTAAGAAAAATATCAGTGACAATAAAAATGGTCTATGACAAATGGAAACACACGTAACTTGAGTTGTGCAACCTCTGCAACCTAAACAAGGTGTATGCAAACTGTATTATATGTAGACCCACTGACTGTCTAATAGTGACTGTGCATGCCGAAAGTGTGATAACATACAGTGATGTGCCTGCATATGTGTATATCAACATATATGTGCTCCCCTACGCACTATAGAAGTCAGCCTTCATTTGACGTGCAGCTATAGGGCCACACAACTCTCAGGTTTGGAGCAACAGCTGATGAACTCCCTTGAATTATTTAATGAACTCTGTGTCATATGACTTACAGTGATGCATGCGATGTGGGAATAGAACCCCAAACCATCCTACTGGGAGTCAGCAAAGGAAAATTCAATCTGTTGGGCCATTTTGACAACACTACAACTGCTAATCACATGCACAACCTATTACTGCCCAGTCACTGTGTCTGTTGTAAGATATATATGCTCATGTGTCTACATGTATGTATATGTGTATCCCTATGCACAATTAAAATTTATCCCACTTGTCAGATGCAGCCTCAAAGTCAGGAGAACTAGACTCCTCATAGTCTCAGCATATGCCAGGAGTGGATGCCCAGCCCCCCACCCCTGTGGTGCAATGAACAGTATTTCACAGAAGTATAAGGAAAGTACTTCCTGTGAAATTAGTACCCAGAACAGACCTACTTTGAGCCATGAAAGACAACTGTTCTACCTGGTGGGTCACCATGGAAGCACTACTACTGCTAAACATCCAGTAGCTAACAGTCACATATAGTAACAAAACACTAAAATGGCTAACTGCAAAAAGAGTAGTTAATAAATAATTAAGCAATAACCCATGGCTGGGTGTGGGTCATGCTGGATTTACTCACAGTTGGTGTGGTTTGATCATGAGGACAAAGCCCTCTTGACCAAACAAAGCCAACCGTAGGTAAATCTAGCATTACCCACACCCAGCAGTGAGTTATTGCTATTATACAATGACATTATTTAATGTACTGTGCATGTGTATGGGACTTTTCTGCAGTACATCTGTGCTGTGCAAAGTTAGCAACAGAGAAAGGAAGATCTCCGTTGCTTTTTTTTTAATTTATTGAGAAGAAAAAGAAACCAGGAGACTTTTTACATTCAGGAGAGCCGGAACAGACAAAATAAAAGGATAATCAGGTAAGTTTCTTTAGTTTTGCAGACTATTTCTGATCATCCTCTTATTTTTGTCTGTGCTGTCTCCCTTGTTCATTTTAGGTCTTCCGTTTTCTTTTTTGGTTTAAAAAAGAAAAGTAAAAAAATTACAAGATATACGAATGGGAAAAAGTCCGGGCAACCGGACCTTTTCCCAGTGGTTTATTCTTGGATTTACAATGGGCATACTGGGCTGGCCAATCAGTGTGCTCATTTTTGAATATTAATGGCCAGTCGTTATATAATATGTATTATACAACAAGTGTTAGCACATTAGGTAATAGGTAATATGTATTATACAACAGGTGCTAGCACATTAGGTAATAGGTAATACGTATTATACAACAGGTGTTAGCACATTAGGTAATAGGTAATACATGTTATACAACAGGTGTTAGCACATTAGGTAATAGGTAATACATGTTATAGAACAGATGTTAGCAGATTAGGTAACAGGTAATACATATTATACAATAGGTGTTAACACATTAGGTAAAAGGTAATATGTATTATACAACAGGTGTTAGCACATTAGGTAACAGGTAATTGTATTATACAACAGGTGTTAGCACATTCCCTGCAATGAATCTGTGTAAGAAGAGCAAACATATGGCTATGTGTCTAGCAATTATGCTGTGACTCTTAACAATGAAAACAGCTTAATCAGGTACACTGTAAAACAGGTGTGCTCAACCCTGCACCTAGAAAAGTGAACTAACCTTCCCATACTGATAGCAGTTCTCCACAATGTCCTCCTGAGCTATGGGAATAAAAACAACAGACATGAGTAAAGTTCAGTCCATACTGATATGATTACTATTTACAAAAGCAAAGTTTAAAAAACTACTTAACAGTAGATCTCAGAAGCTCTTACTCTGACCTCTTCTTCCCATTGGCAAAGAAGGTCTGGATGGCCAGTTTGGTGGATGGCAATCCTCCAGCAAACAATCTTGATTGTCTCTATAGAGGAAATGTAGAAAGATTTTAGTCTTCTGAGAGTACCACAGGCATGGCCAATGTGACCTGGAAATATCAGTGCCCGCTGAAGTCATAGCCATTCACCAGCTATTCACCAAGTTTCATACTAGAGAATAATAACTGGAATTTCATGGATATGGCCACTTCATGTTGTAATAATTGCTGGTAGGATTAGACCAACTCAGTAGCACGGTCAGTGCAGGGTGTGAAATGGACCATGCTGTTTATGAACTTGTACAATACAGGGTTACATTTATAAAAAATAGCAACAAGAGTTTAGCTCTGCTACATGTTGTGCAACTATCTTTGGTAACTCCGTTCCCAGCAAGATGAAACTGGGAATTACTGAGAACCACCTCACAATAATCCCATGCCAAGCATGCACAATGCACCTAGCAAGTGCTCAGATGTGTGCATGATGCTGTGTAGAATTCTCACGATGGTCTGCTCATGTTTGCAACATGTCGACTGAGCAATTCAGAGACATTTATGACCTGAGCCCTCATCTGCATAAACATCACACTCAGTGGCCTGAATCAGAGCAATATAAACCCTGGCAGTTGCAGAGTACCTAACTGGTCTATGGAAGAAGACATAGACCTCCAAAATCTGAACAAGTTTCACCTATTGTTGGGTCACAATTATTATTGTTGGATAAAGAAGGTAGACCACCACCACGAACAATATTGAGGCTTTATTTCATACAAAATCCAAAAGAGTAAGCGCTTTCGTGTGCTGCCAATGCACGCTTCTTCAGACAAATTCAAAACATTGTAGTGAACCATATCTTTATATATCTAACGGCAACAGTATTTAGTCAAT
The DNA here is from genome assembly GCF_019279795.1 of Protopterus annectens. NCBI lineage: Eukaryota > Metazoa > Chordata > Ceratodontiformes > Protopteridae > Protopterus > Protopterus annectens. Next base: position 476,157,117 of record NC_056744.1, read on the forward strand.
TAATCAATTAGTTAATTATACCATTAAAATTAGACTACATTCTATGATATTTAGTCAATAGAAAAATGTATAAACATACAGATAACAACTTTTAATATTCATTTCGTTATATAAAAAATAGCGTTTCTCACTGACACCTCTCAGTACTAATGCTGTATATAAATCGATGTATATATTCATCTTTTTGAAAAAAGAAAATGAAAATAAAGAAAATAAAATAGAGTGCTATTCATTGTGTATACATAGTTTCTCCTTATGTTGATTATATAATCTGCCCAATTATGTTCAGGATGTTTATCGTATCAGTAGTAAAAACTAAATATATGGCAGGCGAGGGATGTCTCTGAACGACCTGGTGTATTGTATATTATATAAGAAATTAAAACTACTATTAGAACTACTATGACAATATATGTGTATCTATTACAACGTGTGTGCATACATATAATATATATTTTTTGTCATTATTATTAACTGTTGAATAAATATTAAATAATCAATTAAAACTGACTATGATATAGATATAAATATAAATATCAAATAAGTATAGTTATATATATACAATAAATAAATAATTACTATAAATATTGTAGAAAAATACTCAGAATAATGGATGAATCTAAAGAGCTTGTAGCTATAGCAATTTGAATGGAAATATATACATATGTAAAAATATGGAAAATATATATTATATATTAGAATACTGCATCACATGATGCTAAATACTCATCTCCTATACATTGTATATAAAGTTGCATAGTGAAGCTTAAATATAGATATACACAGATTATAAAATCAAAAAATACATGAAAATTCATTTATCACTCATTCTGATAATTCATTTCTAAAATTATTATTGTGTAGAGCTTAATTTTAAGACACATTTTTGCATATAACAGTAACATGGTACAACCACACTTGGCCCCATACATGGTAATGTGCATGTGAGTGGTGTATGCGCGTGCGCGAGCACGAGCATGTGTGTGTGTGTGTGTGTGTGTGTGTGTGTGTGTGTGTGTGTGTGTGTGTGTGTGTGTGTTTGTGTGTGTGTTTGTGTTTGTGTTAGTGTATGTTGAAGTTGACCTCAGCAGATATTATCCTGTGATGTTTCATGAAAGTGCACGCACCACAGTGTACACAATTCAACTAGTGTGATGTGAATTGGAGGAAGGTACTGTCAGACTGGTTACCTGCATGTTGTAGGCTTCTTTGTGTATTTTGCATGATATCTGTGCTGCTGATTGTGTGCCTGTTAGTGCTGAAAAGTTATGGATCTACTCTTATGTGTATGATTAACATTCTAAATGGAGTGTACATAAAGGTTGCATACTGTACATTGTGTAAGTAGACAAGGCATCTGTATTGGCATATTGGCACGACATATCCTTATACATGCAGTAATATCCTGGCAAGGAGAAAACTAGGGAGAGCACGGTCTCTTCTGAGGGGAAGATTAGAAAAGCAACCTTCTCAGATGCAGAGAGTGAAGTTTTGCTGCAGGTCTCTGTGTCAGTTGCTAACAACTCCTCAGGCAGGAGCATGCTGACAGACCCTACCATGAATATGCTTTGCAGGATCTTTTGGGTGACATTAATGCTGCCAGTGGCCAGGACCAAAACTACCAGCAGGCCAGATGCAGGGCCGCTGGCATTACCTGAGATACTGCAGAACAGACTGTCCACCTTGCACAGGAAGGTAAGGTGACAAGTGGGGATCATTCATTGAGTTAACTTTGACAGACATGCAGGCTTCTCTCAGATGGGGAACTGATTCCTCACTGTTGCACATTGCAGTGTTGGATCACAGAGATGAGCTGCAACATGCTGTTAGAATATCCATCAGAGATGTCACAGGTGGGTATTGTTATACATGTATTACACTGTGATTCTGTCTGACTGTTTGACTGCTCCCTTTATCACTGCAGATTTCTCTACTATTGTGTGCTTCAGGTGCTTTAGGAACATCAGGGGTACAAACTCCATAAGCACCTATATGAGTTAAGGTATTATCTAGTACTGTTGGTAAGGACTGTAGTATTAAATCTTCACTGGGGTAAGGTACAGGTGTTGGGTAACATTTATACTGGGTTCTGTACTTTACTGTGTTCATAAGTGATTCTCTGTCTAACATCACCACTGTGGAACGTCTACCACCTGATGCTGAACAACTGTCCAACTGTGATGATGGTGGTGGTGAATAGCTGGCACAATCATGGAGCATAGTGCCTGTGTTGGACATAGTGAGTTTGCAGGCAAGATCCCCTCTCCAGACCATGTTGCAGCTTCTGTGTCTGTGGACATCCAAGAAACTCCTATCACACCCAAGAAACTCACATTGAACATTAGATATGGAGGTGTCTATGGACAGGAAAGTGCATCCCTGAGGTTATTGTAGTCATGGCAGTATCATGTAATGGACAACACTCATGCTTGTGCAGCACATATGTTCATAGGTTCATAGGTTAGTACTAGGCTAACTGCCCTTGCGAGCCATTTTAAGCCTAGCCAATTATCCCTTGTGAGATTCAAACCTTGCACCTTGTGTTTGTAAGGCAAACACCTTAACCATTAGGCCACCCTCCCACCCTCCCACCATCTACATCTGACCAAGGTCGTGGTACTAACCATGCAACTGATGATACTGGAAGTGGTTGGCCGTGTGCACAGCAGAACACAGCTGGTTCAAAAAAATTAAACAAAGCAAAAAAAGGGATGTTCCTTCTACCAGCACACCATCCAGGTGACCACATGTACAAAGCATATGCCCGTCCCTCCTGCCCTAGCCATTCAGGTCCAATTTCTGTGCTCTACCCTGATACTCCTTCAAAACATTTTATTTAAATAATAATTTCCTCTTTTAAAATGTAGCAAACAGCTGTTATAATTTATAACCTACCTGCACAAAGTGCTACAGTGTTCAGGTTTTAGTTAAAAAAAAGAACTGTAGAAAACTTCTCACTATAATGTAGCAAGCATTTTCTACAGTTAAAACTGCACACAGAGCATTAAAACACTCAGGTTTAACTGCAAATGCAATACCAGCTTTTAAAACTGGTATTGCATTACAGATCTGGGTTGGCAGATCACACCCCCTAACATTTTACACCCAGGGCAGTTTCCCCTCTCATCCCACCCTAGCTAGGCTAATAGTGCACAGGATGCCCAACCATTTACTATGCATGTACTAAGCCTTTATGTTAGTTAAAACCACAGTGCCGCAAAGATTGCTTAGGCTGTGTGCCACAGCACGCACACACACACACACACACACACACACACACACACACACACACACACACACACACACACACACACACACACACTGCCAGTAGTCTACTGCACAACATTCCTCAGTAATCCCCTGCAGACCCATGTCATACACACACCACAGAAAGAAAATTCTAGTTGCATCTTTGTCAGTGCCACAGCATACTGCACCCATCTCCATTGAGCATTTTCATCCCATGATAGTGGCTCCTCCACTGGCTTCTCATCTGGCTGAACCTTCACTGCCTGGTGTGCTGGGAGATGTTTTTCCTGTAATTGCCCTCCTTGCTGTAACTGCCACCTAAGAATCATATTGTGTATCTCTGCACACACTGAAAAAAATTAGCATATTGTGCTAGAGTCATACAGAAGGAAACCATCACTTGCATCCAGGCACTGACAGTGTGATAAGAGTATGGTTATAGCTATGGTCTGTCATAAAATAATCACCACCCATTACTCCCCCTTTTTTCTCGTTTTCTACATAGGGTTGGGGTATCATGTCACTCATTGCCATCTCTCCCTATTCAGTGCCACTGTCCCACCTTCTTCAACACTCATACCTGTCACAGGTCTTCTCTCACACAGTCCATCCACCTCTTTGCTGGACAGCTTCATTTTATTTTGCCTTCTTCCTGTCTGTCCCAAATCATTTTCACCAGATTGTCTTCTGTTTTCCTACACATGCCCAAACCACTGTAATCTGTTCTCTTTGACCTTTTATGTAATTGGAGCTACTTTGGTTTCTGCTTTCATAACCTCATCTCTTTGTCTGTCCAACAGTGTCCATCCCACCACCCATCTCAGGCACTTCATCCCCATCACCTCTAGCTTCTTCAACTGCTCTGCTTTTACTGCCCAAGATTCTGTAACATACCATAGTACTTGTCACTGTTTTGTACACCTTAGTGTTGCATTCCCCCACCTTTTGCTGACGTTCTTGCTCAGAGTGTGCCTGTAATGCCACATTGTTCTTCACATTTGTTTGCTAACGAAGTTCATCACCAGAACTGCAGTGGGCTCAGAGCTCAACCCTGATGCACACCCACTCCCACTGGGAACCCCTCTGTTAGACCGAACTTTGTTCGTACTTGAGTCATTGGTTCCTTATACATAGCTTGCACTAATTCTACCAATGTCTATGGGACTTTGAACCATCACAGGACTGACTCTTTCCTTATTTCTAGCCAGGTCCTCAACACACTTATCACCAGCAAATACCCATGCTCATTTGAGCTGCAATAGTCAATATAATTGCCTAGAGACATATTTTTACACTGTCAAGTGGCTAGCCCTGCCATAGCACATAGTCTGTGATCCATGTTTTTCTATCTTGAGGATACTTCACACCACAGTAGATGCCCAAAGTGGTTGGTCTATGCAATCCTTTCACCTTTAAGGCACCATTTAGAGTCTGTGTTGCTGCCCACAGCCCTATTCTTAGGTAAGTTTGAGATGGAAACTCTCAGTGTTTTTTTTTCGGAGGTGAAAGAAGCCCAACAAAGAGAACATGCAAACTCCAAACATTGGTCAGAGGTCAGGATCAAACCTTGTACCTTGTACATGGGAGGTGAAGACCTTAAAAACTAGGCCATCTGGTCTCACACTCAGTGGATTTCTGGTGGATGTCATCAGTCAGGGCTCTAGGGAATATCCAGCATTGCCATTAAAATGGCATAAAATGCCCCTGGGGAAGTCATCACTCACAAACCATTGACAGAGTCTTACCCTGTACATTCCAGACTACCTAACAATTAACAAAGTGATACCTTTTACAGTTCACATACTGTATTCCCGGGTCACAGGTCGGGGCCTTTATTTCAATATGAGTGCAGTATATGGCCCCCAGCACCTCAGAGAAATGGGCTATTTCATAGAAATCTCACATTTAAGAAGTGTGATAAAAGAAGGACTGAACCATCAGACACCCCTTTGTGCATGTTTCCTCTTTAGAAAATTTGACAGGATTGAATAATCTGAAGGTACAATCTGAAAGACAGGTATTGAACCCTTATTTCATATTGTTAGACTACACAATGTCAGCTAATTTATGGAGAAGACAGGTTTGGTCAGCTGTGTCAAAAGCTTTCTTAGGGTCAAGAAATATTACACTATTAAACTTACCATGCTCTGTGTTGACACAGTTATGTTCAGTTAAGGTGTGGCAACTGCAAGGAAGCTATTGTCGAGGCCAATAAAAAAACTTTGGCTCAGGACTGTGAACTGGATTTGATGTCTTTCTTTTCAAGTTTCACTTGTCTAGAAGGTCCTGCTTAAGACAAGGGAATAAAGATCAAATGTCATTGTCAGAGCTCTTTGATGATACAGCCAACATTGGTTCTCACTACTATAGCAGTTGGCAATAGCCCATATATAGTGTTTTTCCTTTACATTATCATATATAGAAAAAAAAATTATTTGACATGACTTGTCCCGTTATAAAGTCAAACAGCCACTTGTTTAATATCCAATTTACCATAGGCAATAAGACTGATTTTTTTTAAAATTTGACAGTTCGATAATATCCTTGTTGCTAGAATGAGAATGAATTATATTTAACTTTTAGTCCCTTTCCTGTTAACTCTTATTATCTGGAAAATTGCTTTTAACCACTGCTGCTGCTCTTTCCTTTATCCAGAGTCTAATTATATGTTTAACAGTGTTGTCAAAGGGGTGAGAAGCACAATGTCACATAGCTTTAATTTTAATTATTTTCCATCCATTCCTCAAATTAAATAGATGTATTTGCTTCCTTTTGACCTAACAGTTCACTTCAGAGTTGTGCATATGAAAAACAAAATATTTCTGCAAAGGTGTGACTTGTTTTACAGCTCATCTTGTTACTGTACACTTCCGACTGAAGAGAGTAAGAAAAACGAATGGGAATATTATGTCCCAGAAAACACAGGATAAGGGGCATTCAGTTCATTCAATGAGCCATGACACACCCTATGTTGTGAGAAAGACACTTTTATAAACACAGTCTAAAATAACTCTTAAGTGACCTGCAGTAACAGTTGTCTTGTTGACGTCAGACACAAGGAAGCCATTTGAAAACATGCCATTCTGACCACAGATATGTTCCAGTGTACAAATGGATAAATCAAAACCACACTTCTGTTTTGTTTTACATCTTGCATGAAGCTTAACAGGATATGGCGGTGACAGTGCAGTCTGACTTACCCAGAGATATTTGGCACAGGAAGTCTTTTTGTCCAGATGTTCTCTAAACTAGATGTGTTGTAACAAGTCATTTCTTTAAAAGCTCACTACAGTCCATAGTAAAAATATTTTTTTCTAGTCACACTTTTTGAAAAATGTGTACCTTTCTATTACAATATCTATCTCATTAGGAAAAACATTATGCAAACAGCGTTGCAACTTTCCTTAGTGTCATGAACTGTGTTGAAGAGGATCATGACAAAGTTCTTTCTTCACTGGCACTGAGAACATAACCCCTATCCATTATATATATATATATTTTTGGCAAATTTGTCATCAATGCAAGCACAGTCAGAACAAGACAAAGAAAGCCAAACATAATCATAAGTTAAGGAATTATATAGCAATAACCCACGCCTGGGTGTGGGTAATGCTAAATTTACCCACGGTTGGCGTGGTTTGGTCCCGAGGGCGAAGACCGAGGGACCAAACAAAGCCAACCGTGGGTAAATTTAGCATTACCCACACCCAGAAGTGGGTTATTGCTATTATACCATGACATTATTTAAGAAAAGAAACTATTACTTTTCTTAAATAATGGCATAGTATAATGCCTGTTTACTGCCCTTCCGCAGATGTCTGGCATCCGGCAGTTCTGATGTACTGCGGCGCCTGCGCGGTACATCAGAGTTGAGCAAAAGCAACGGAGAAAGCAAGATCTCCGTTGCTTTTAGTGTCTCGCTATGTTAAATGAGTTTAACATAGCGAGACAGTTAAAATAAGCAACGGACATCTCGTTGCTTATTTTAAAACTGTCTCGCTATGTTAAACTCATTTAACATAGCGAGATTAAAAAGCAACGGAGATCTTGCTTTCTCCGTTGTTTCAAACACTGCCTCGCTATGTTAAATGGGTTTAACATGGCGAGACAGCTTTAAAATAAGCAACGGAGATCTCCGTTGCTTATTTTAAAGTCTCGCCATGTTAAACCCATTTAACATAGCGAGACAATGTTTAAAAACGAGTTATACTAATGGAAAAAAGTCCGGGCGACCGGACCTTTTTCCATTAGTATAACTCGATTTACAACGGGCACACTGGCCAATCAGCGTGCACGTTTTGGGGGGATCATGGTATAATACAAAATAAACAATATCGATTAAGTGTATTATAAAAATAAAAGACCATCAAATGAAATTTTCTGTAGAATGTAAGCAATGTATTATTAACAAAACCACATACAAAGAAACATATCTATTTATAAAAAAATTATAATAAATATGTGGCATTTGCCAGACCAGTGTTGTGGTGGTGGGACTTCTATCTCCGCACCTGTGACCTATGAGATAGAGAGCATTCTTGTCATTAGAGATCCATTTAGGGGATCATGTTTCAGTGAATGGAGATCTTCTCACCTTTCTCAAGTATATGGAGAATTACTACTACAAGACTTGATCCTGGTAGAAACAACTGAGAATGTTAGCACAGTTGCAATAATAGGGAAGCAGGGAGGAACTGGGTAAGCATACAAAGGTGTATAGGTTCATAGGTTCATAGGCTGCTACTAGGCTATCGGCCCTAGGGCCTATATAAGCCCAGCCATAACATTTCCCTGGCTATTTCTTCCCAGAAATTTTACTTCCCTGCTCCCCTGTCTAGCAGGGTGACTGACATGATCCCCGGGGTGAATTTCCTATCTCCCATCGAGTCATCAAGGTTCCTTTTGAAGAGGGCCAAAGCGGCGCTCAACTTGACATGTATGGGCAGTCTATTCCAGAGTATGGGGAGTATCTGGTTCAGGAACCTATCCCTCCAGCATGTTTTGTTTATTGTGATGACCAGGTTTAGATCCTTGGAGCATGTGGCTCTGAGGGATTGGGATTTCTTTAAGTGTAGCATATCCAACAGCATTGGGTTTGACATGGCCTTGTATGTTAAGCAGAGATCACCTCTGAGTAAGAGATATGCGACAGAGTATAGATGGAGTTTTTTTAGACGGTCAGCATAGGGCATCTGCTTTAGGCCTGTGATTCTTTTAGTGAGGTATTTCTGTGGCCTTTCCAGTTGTTGCAGGTGTCTTGTGAGGTACATACCAAACGGGGCATTCTACTCTATAATGGGTCTAATGAGGGATGACTACAGTGGGACAATGACCTCCTTTTTCTGGATGAAAGCCCTTAGTGATGAGGTGCGCCACATAGAAGGATTTCCTGACTGTTGTGGCTATGTGGTTATCGAAGGTGAGACCACTGTCCACCAGTGTCCCTAAGTCCCTTATCACACTTTTGGTGGTTAGTGTACTGCCACTTATGTGGTAATTCATGGGTACTTGTTTTTTTCCAAAGGGGATAACTATACATTTCTTGACATTGAGCTTGAGCCCATGGCTCTGGCACCAAGCATCTGTTTTTGTAAGGCCCTTTTGTAGAATAGCCATATCATTTGGGGATTCAATAATGGCTCCCAGTTTGCAGTCATCTGTGAACTTTGTTAGCCAGAGTCCTTAGTGCTGGCCAGACCTTCAAAGAAGTAGATGCCAAACAAGAGCGGTCCCAGGACTGAACCCTGGGGTACTCCGCTTGTCACTTGTCTGGAGTTGGATTTTGCATCGGCTGCTTTTACAGTGTGGGTTCTGTCAGTAAGCCAGTTGGCTACCCATCGAGTGACGTAGGGATTAATGCCCAGTTTAGTAAGTTTATCTATGATTCCAGAGTGGTGGATGGTGTCAAAGGCCTTGGCAAGGTCATGATAGGCTGTGTGGGCTGCCTTACACTTGTCCACTGCTCTGGAGACTGATTTGAAGAAGTCAATCAGGTTAAAGAGACAAGATCGGCCCTTTATGAAGCCAAACTGGGTGAGGTCCAGTGTTTGAAGGTTGCCAATGTCTTTGTTTATAAGTTCCATGATAATGCGTTCCATGGCTTTGCAGATCAGACTCATCAGACTGATGGGATGATAGTTCCCGGGATCCAAGGTGGATCCCCCCTTGTATAGTAGGATAACTTTAGCTGTGCGCCACTAATTGGGCATGAAGCCTGAGGTGAGGCTATGATTAAACATGACACTTAGGTGAGGTGCCAGTTCATTTTGTAGTTCATGTAGTACACAGCCTGGGATTTTGTCTGGTCAATGGATGCTGTATTCTTAGCTTTGGAGAGTGCGTTTTTTACCTTTTTGGCTGTTATTACTGGAATTTGGCAGTCTTTTGATATTGAGATGGGCCCTTTAGGGGGTGAGAGGGGGGTGAAGTTGGCACTGAATCGATCTGCCAGGATATTGACAATATCCTTGGGATCAGTATATTTGATGCCATTCTGTTGTAGCCCAGAGCAGATCTGAGCATTGCCATTTAGATTATTGACATAGTTATAGAATGTCTTGTGGCTGTCTTTGGAAGCTATGGCAATTTTATTTTCATAACTAGCTTTGGAGGATTTTATGAGGGATCTCAGCATCTTACTGAGGCTGGTAAGGGAGTTTTTTTGCATCCTGGGATTTTCCTCTTTTCTGCAACAGTTTTTTCCTTTTGTTGTATAGTTTGTTTATGGCAGGGGACCACCAAATTGGGTTCCTTTTTTTGGAGGAGACCGTCTTGGTTCTGTTTGGAATGGCATGATTCATGCATGAGCGGATGTGCTTGTACAGTGCCTTAGTGTAGGACTCAGCAGTTGAACTTTCAGTTCCCGTCTGCATGGGTGTCATGAAGTCAGTCACTTCTAACTTGAGTAGCATGAAGTTGGCTTTGGAGAAGTTTTTTATGGAGGTTTCCCTACTGGGGGGGGGGTGGGGGTGGGATGTGGACATCAAGGGTGATTAGTTTATGGTCAGCATGCTACATCTGTGCCAAAGTCAGTGCATTCCTGTAACATGATGAAGAGTTTAATGTTAAGTATCATCATCAAATGGAAATGGAAATCAAACTAGAAGTAGATAAAAATCAGGCAGCAACTGAACGTGCCAAAAAACAAAAGAAAGAATATAAGGTGAAAGATCAGATGAGAAGGCAAGAAGTGTGGAAAATGCATAAATACAGTTGCAAGTATTGAAAACTCTTGGAACAATCTCATGTTGATCAGGATCAAATGCAGGAATCTTTAAGGAGAGGTGAATTTAAACTAAAAGATGGAAGATTCATAAAGGCGGCCCAAGATAGTGGACTAAATGCACGTTCCTTTACAAAGTCCATTGAACATGTGGGAGAAACAAACAAATGTATGTTTTGTAAAACAGAATTGGAAACAGTTACACATCTTGTTGCTGGTTGTAATATACTAATGGCAGAAGGACTGTATACTGAAAGGCATAATAATGTGGCAAGACTGCAGCACTGGAGATTGTGCAAACATTATAATACTGATCCTGCTGAAAAACACTGGAAAGATGAGCCACAAAGCATTATAGAAAATGAGGAAGTCTAAATCATATGGGATCACCCATTACCAACAATTCAAAAAAATAGATGTGAGAAAGCCAGCTATAATAGTCCAGGAGAACCAGACAAAAGTAGCATTTATCACTGAAATTGCTACACCCACTGACTACGGTGTCTTACATAGACAGAGGCACAAAGTCAAAAAATACCAGGCCTTGGAGGCAGAAACAAGGGCAGTGTGGAAGAAGGATACCCAAACAGTTCCAACAGTAGTAGGAGCAATGGGTCTTATTAAAAAGAATCTACAATCATATTTGGCTATGTTACCAATATATGTAATTTCATACGAATTGCAGAAGGAGTCATTGCTGGGCACATTGCGAGTACTGTGAAGAGCACTTCTGGCTGACATCAAAGACTGAAACAATACTAATTTCATGAACTTAAATCATACTTTGACTTAAGAATGGGGTCCATTCCCATCATGGTATTAGAAACTCAAAAGACTTAAAAATTAGGTATATATTAGAAAAATTACTAACGCATGCATATACGGATAGAAGCTGTGAGATCTCCCATTAGATCCAGTGAAATGCATGTGATACAACCAAAAATAACTAACTGAATAAAGATGCAAATAACTTGTCACATTTTAAAATCTCCTAAATTAAATTATTTTATCTTTCCTTATACAGGTTAAAGGAAAATGTTCGCTCTTATGTGGTACTCAAACGGAAGACCCCCTGCATACTCTGCTAGTGTCATTGCCATTGGATGAACAAGTGCCTCTAAAGCGTCAGAGGCGAGTTTTCCTTTAAGAACTTTTCCTTTCAGCTAGGAAGCCTCGATATGGTGACTGTAATTTATGCACTGCACTGACCTGTGTTGCTTTGCCATTGTAAACAAAATCACCAAACAAATTGCATGTGCTTACATTAACAGGTTGCCAGTATGTAGTCCATGTAAGTTCTTTATAAATGCTGTCTTCTTCAATTCAAACTAAATTTTTATTTCAAAGCTAGTGTAGTGTATAACAGTAAGTAAGTAAGACATTTGCCTGTCTAAAACCAATTCAAATGCATTTCCCTGTAATTACTGTCAGACCAAGTGACTCGGTATACTTTTTGAGAAGAGTAACCAAAATAGAATGGATAAACATAAATAATTTGGGGAGGGCACAGCAGGACCATAGCCAAATGGGGCTATAGGCAGGGTAGTGGACCAAGGCCCCCCTTCTATACCAAAATCCCATTACTTGTCTGCTTCTCCTCAATTACCATATAACACTGTTCAAACATGTCAGTGTGCATAATATTTTTATTTACTTTTGCAGTGATCACAGAGCATTGGATTTAATTTGAAACTTTTATTTCACATTATACAGCAAATATATTGACAGCCATGTAATGTACAAAGCAAAAAACTCTGATTTGAAAATGAACAGCATCAGCAGCAGTACAGTTTCTCTTCTCTTGCAACTCATGTTTATTGCAAGGACATCTGGCAAACCATTAAACTACTATAGATGTGCTGGGATTTATACTTAAATAGCACATACTGAAGCACTTATTAATCACTATGTGAAAGGTGTAGCAATTCAAAGGCAATGTGTAATGCATATGTGAAGAGATTGAGACAGCCCATAGGATGCAAGTGTTTCTTGGTGTCAGGGGCAGATCTGGAGCACTTCCTAGTGTACTAACTTGGTTAGAGCCATGCAGTAGACAAATAAAGCTTGGCATAATCATACCTTGCCCTACAGGAAGCATTTCATTAACAGTTCAGGGCCTTAATCATCTTCATTAAGTGGCAGCGTAACACTGTTATAGCATAACACAGTGCATTTCACAAATATGTGGCTGCAAAAAAACAAGTTAAATTAAAAATGTTTTCAGAGTTAAAATATTAACATTAAGCTCATAGACTTCATTGTCCAATTTATTCACGACAAAATAAAATGCACACTGCACATCAAGAAAACAAGGAAACCAAGGATCACACCTAAGGAATACAGCTCATATGTTAATGGTGTTTACTGCCATTGATTCCTTTCTTCCTTTACACCATAACTATTATGGGATGCAGGAACTAAGTCTTTACACACATAAACATGCACATGCACACATATATGCACACATGCTCATCACACATATACTTAGAAAGTTACTAGTATAAAAGGTATTGTGTTAGAAACATTTTCTTTAGGATATAAAGTCTGAAGCATGCATTTTTTTACTGACTGCAGTCCATAACTCTTTGTCAGAAAGCCACACATTTTACAAGGAACAGACCTCAGCTATAAGGAAAAAATCAAGCAGAGTTGAAAACCATAAAAACAAAAACAGGAGAACAAGTACCCGACATGCAACTAGAGTAACTAAAACCAAAAATAGAAGGATACTGTGGAAGAACAGCACCACATCACTCCATTCTAATATAAAACCAAGTAATTTTCTTGAACAGCCACAGAACAAGACAAGAGTCCCATGGACTAGCTCCACCAATTTAAAAAGCCACAAAAGATAAATTCTTCAACTGAATTCATCGCATTTTCGTCCAAAATGAAGGACTTCATCAGATTTCCAAAACTGAACAAGTTAACGTGTTTAAATAGCTTTCCTACTCTTCAGTTAAGTGGGTTTACAATAAAAAAATTAATTCCAATAATTAAGCAATTAACCAGTTAATTAAAACAAAATAACATTTTAAAGCTATACACCATAGTAAAAATAAATATGTTAAAAGAAAAACATCTTAAAAAAGAATGCATGTTATGAAAAAGAAAAAGCACATATGCCATATGCACTCTCTCACACACACACACACACACACACACACACACACACACACACACACACACACACGCACACGCACACGCACACACACACACACACACACACACACACACAAACTATCACACATATGTGACTAATTACAGCCACATGTATGACTGTATACCTGAGATGTCTAGTTGAAATCAAGTGGATGAATAAATACATAAAATAATGACTCAGAAATGTGTCACAGTTTGCTATTATTAGAACCATACAGTACAACCCATTGCAACTCCTATCTGTCCTATCAATTTGTTAGCTCAAGAATCAGAGACAAAGATCAAAAATCACAAAGAGATTTTAAATATTTCTCTTATATACTTAGAACATTACTAGAATAACAAGCTTTGCAAACCTTTTCTATATAATAGGAAGCTTTTTCTGTATAATGCATACATACATACATACATACATACATACATACATACAAATATTTCTAGCACGGGCATTAATGCCCCTCTAGCTTGCCAATATACCAAATCACTTGTTCCCATAATAAATGTCCAGGCTGTTCTTAAAACTATCTAAACTAGTACTTGCTTTAATATAATTTGGTAGACTGTTCCATGCATCGGCTAATCTGTCAGAGAACCAAATAGTGCACTTCTCATGCCTATAGAATCTTCTCCGTAGGTTATCTGATGATTCTCTACTACTTTTTGATAACCCCAAATATTCCCAGAGGTAGTTGTCTCTAAATACTGTATATATCTGAATATGATCTCCTCTTAGATATCTGTAAGAGACACTGTACAATTTCAGATAGTTTAGTCTTTCGTAATAACTTAAATTTTCACATCCATGGATAGTCTTGGTATATTTCTGCTGTACTCTTTCCAGTTCACTCATGCTTGCTTTCTTATAGGGTTTCCATATTGTTATTCCATACTCAAGTTTGGGTCTAATGTAACTAACAAACAATGACTTAATCATTTTTGATTTCCTAGAATTTATAAATCTTTCCTATAGCTCTATAACTATCATTAAGCAATTGGTTGATATGATTAGAAAAACTCATGGCTGAATCTACCCATATACCCAGGTCCTTAAATGAGTCTACAGTTTCAATCACTATGTGCTGTATTAAATATTCACTTTTCAATTTAAGCCTCGCAAATCTGATATGCTTAGTTTTTGATGTATTTATCAGCATATTATTCTCCTGTGCCCAAATGGTCAATTTAGTCAAGTTATTTTGCAGACATGCCTTATCTGTAACAAATGTAATCAGTTTACCCAGTTCGGGTAGTCTGCATATAGACTGTAGAACACCTCAGATGAAAATGTTAGGTCTGAAAGATACAATCTAATCAAGTAAGGGCCTAGGACAGAGACCTGTGGGACACCCTGACTGTAACCAAGGATTTCACCCATCCAGTTACTGTACAATACTTGCCATGTCCTATTTGTAAGCCATGCCGCTCTCCATCTTATCGAGAGTACATCAATACCTAGTTGTACTAATTGATTGATCAGTGTTTTGTGTATGACCCTGTCAAATGCTGAAGTTAAATGCACATAAGTTACATCACAGCAGAATTTTTCATTCATAGCTGTTATTGTATTGTTATTGAACATCATGTTACAGGTGGTAGTAGATCTATTTTTAAAATATGATGCTGATATCTGGTTTCAAGTCTCAACTTATCCACTTCTGACAATAACTTACACCATATTACCTTCTCCATTATTTTTCCACAACATGAAAATAGACTGAAGGGTCTATATGACTCTGGGTTTGTCCTACTCCCCTTTCCCTTAAAGACAGGTTTAATAATCCCATGTCTCCAATCTTGAGGAATCTCCCCATATTTATATGACCTAGTGAATAATAGATATAATGGTACCATAAGTTCTTGCTGAAGTGTTCTCAGGTCACTGTTACTAATTCCATCTCCTCCCTGTGCTTTGTTTGGATCCAGTTTGCTCAGTTCTTTTTCAATATAATCTAATTGGATTCCAGTATCTGGGGTTTTCTGGATATCACTAGGACAATTTATCACCCCTTTTGTGGAGCCAAACTATTTTGCATAAGATATTTTTAAATATATCTATAATCTGTTGTGTCTGACAATAAATTTTCAGATCTGCACACAGTTTCTCAATTTGTGTGTCTTTACTGCTTCATCTTATGCATCTATAAAAATGCTTCCTATTATGCTTAATATCTTTATATACATTTTCTTCAATTTTTTCTTGATCTTCTCTCATACTATGCTTAATCTGTTTGCCCAGCTTGATTATTTCAATTTTCAAAGTTGTAATTCTCTTCCGTTTTTATATTTTTTGTCTCTCACCTTGATCAGATATCTTGTTCTTATGGAAATATATCCCCCTGATGTTAAACATTTTTTTTTTTTTTGCACTCAAACAGTTTTTCTTTCAAAATTTTCCACATTCCATCTGCAGATTTTCCACTGAACAACTCACTCCAGTTAGTTTTACATAGTGACTGTTTTGCTTTCATATAATCTGTAATTAACCTTCTGTGCATTGGTTTTGATTTTAGTTTGGCAGAATTATCTAGTAACAAATTAACCTTTATAACACTAAGATGACTGCACATCAATGGTGGTAAAACTTGACTTGAAGTAACAGTAATTTCTTAAGGAACACAAACAATGTCTAGTATGTTCCATCCCCTGGTAGTTTTTTTTTTTACAATCTGAAGCAATTGTTGTTCCTGAATATACTTTGTGAATAATTTCCTTACTAACATTATTGGATCAATATTATTCCTGTCTGTTTCTAATAAATTTAAGTCCCCAGTTAATATTATTCTTCCCTTCTGTGTTTCATGCAAGAAATGTATGAATTCCTCTAGGTCATCTCTACTTGACTTTGGTGGTCTATGCACTCCAATTGTTATATGTTCCAGGGTTGTCTTTATTGCCACAGTTACACAGTAAATAGTATTGGTGTTATCACTGAACATGTCATAATCACAGGTCTCATAACTATCTTTAATCCCTGTTATAACACCTCCTCCTGATTTTTTGTTAGAATGTCTGTTACAGTAAAAACATTTATACCCTGATAGAACTGGTTTCCAGTCATTGTTCTTTAACCATGTTTCACAAAGAATAACAACATCAATCTTGCGGGAAGGTAGCAAATTTTCCAATAAAAAAACTTTATTATTAATGCTTCTAGCATTAACAACCACCAGAGATGCATCAAATGTTGCTATCTGTGAACTGTTAAATTTTAGATCTGGCAAAAATCCTACCTAGTGTTTATCAAATATTGCAAAATATCTGCTGCAAAAATGTTCTTCCCTGATCTTGACAATTGCATGCCATCCTGTCTGAACACGTGTGCCCAAACTAGGCTTGGATGCTCTACACATTTCCATTTTTTAAAACAGGACATTTTTCCATGTAGGTGTTTAGCCAAAAACTGTTTTCATTCACAGTGACCTGACTATCCCTTCTATGGGTCATTTGTGAAAAATGCATCCTAACACCAGTGCAAGCTATACTATCTAAGAGGGCTGTCAATTCCCTACTAACCCTCAGAGAATTCTTGCGGATGACATCATTTGTACCAATGTGAATAAAAATGGATCCATACTTCCTTACATTAAGGCATTCCAAGGCTGGTCTCACATTTTCTATTTTTGCTCCTGGCAGGTATAACAGTATTCAATGTTCATTATCTTCTCTGCAAATATAAGTATCAGTTCCTTTTATAATCAAATCTCCAATTACAAGAATATATTTGCTGACCAGCTCTGAAGAATCTTCAGCTTCTAATACAGTAATATTTGTTCTATCGGTTGTTATGAAGGATGGATCTTCATCACCATTAGTCTTATTAATCCCACTGTTTTCATTGTGTATTACATTCTCATCCAGCTGGCATTGTAAATCCACAGCCCGAGCCATGTAGTCAACATCTCTCTTTCTTTTCTTTTTTCTTTTTTCTTTTTTTCTCCTTCCACGTTCAGTATTGATTTCTTCCATTTCACCTGCCCCTTGCCTCTTTTTTTCTACCTTCACTTTTGGAAAAATGATGCTTCTTTCTATAGACTGAAGGTTTTCAGATAGAAAAATATTATCATTCCCTGTAACCTGTGCATTACATAACAAAGCAGTGTTCTTTTTAGTACGTATTCTCTTTCCTTTACAGCCATTAATCAGTTTCTTTTTCTAACTTATTATTTGTTGTGAACTTCATTCTTTCTTTCTTTTTTGTTTCCTTCTAAACAAACCGGATCGTCAGATTACTGAATACTTGTATCCATAATTCCAAAGTTATCAGGGCCATCGCCTTGTTTCATAGGGGTTGAATGATCTTTTCAGACAATAGATGCATCATTTCTAAATGTGTTCCATTTGTTCTGTGCCTAATGTTATTTATCTCACCAGTCCAGTCATTAATATCTGAAACAACAGCTCTCCAAGCCATGCCAATTGCACAAGTGCAATCATCATCATTAAGTCTAGATTTACTTCTAACAATGGTAAGCAAATCATCAAATTTTGACACGAGAAACACCGATCAGTGTTATCAGCTGTTACCTTTAAATATGCATAGCATTTATTACACTGTGCAAGATATTTGTGCATCAGCAAATTGTTAGTTGCACACTCACTTAAGGAATCTATGTTCAGCTCAAATGAATAAAATATTGTAAAAGAAAATAATAATCAAAATCAGTAGCCACAGAATTCAAAGAGAACTTAAATCAACTTCTATGACAAAAATCACACAAGCAATATACAACTAAATATAAAGTAATTACAGTAAAGTTGTGCTGGCAATACAAGTTCTGTAAGCCAGACAAAAGTTGTAATTCCTTTAAGTTGCGAGCTCGCAGTTGCAGTTCTTTTTAAAAATTACAGATCAATAAATCACAAACCAAGGTAGGATTGTTTAGATATACTATAATACGAAGGCCAAAACTCACAACCGTGTCATTATGGGTCTATATTACGTTATCAAATCCCAGTAATATCGAACACCAGAAGACAAACACGTAAAGCGCAAACTACGGTAATGGCGAACGTAGAAAACCATGAAACTCGAAATGCCAAAGTGTGATAGTTGGCCCATCTGCTTTATAATTCCATAAGGTAAGTGTGCGATAGTTACGGACCTTAGGATTAGGGTGTGGGTTAAAGTAAGTGCATAGATAGGTAATGTATGTAAGGTTTAGTGTAGGGTTAGAAGTAGGGTTTTGTTAACTGTATGTGTGTGGATTATTTGTTTTGTTTTGTTTGGGTATATGTCTGTAGGGTAAGTGTGCAATAGTTACGGACCTTAGGGTTAGGGTGCAGGTTAAGGTAAGTGCATAGATAGTAATGTATGTAAGGTTTAGTGTAGTGTTAGAAGTAGGGTTTGGTTTGTGTATGTATGTGTTTTATTTATTATGTTTGGGTATGTAGTATATAGCACGTGGTGGTGTTGGCCGACTATGACCGTTCGAGATTTGAAAATTCACAGTTTAGGTGGTTCAATGTATTTGCGGTTCAGGCTTTGTGTGTCAGTGTTGTGGTACTCGATATTATCAGGATTCGATAACATAATATAGACCCATCATTATTTAGTGAACATAATCTATAACAACTTACTAGAAAGATTTTATAAGAAGCAGCCCCAAATACCTCTCAACTTCTTTACTCAAGAATTCTGGACAAAGAAAAAAATAATGGTGGGACAAATTTATCTATTTTTTAACCAGGTAACCCTACTGGATAACATGTTCTTTTCTGGACAACATGTTCCCTTTCAGGATAAGTACCAGAGCTCTGCTTGTTAAGTGACTTCACTGAAGTCACACAGTAAGTAAATGTAGGTAGAAGGAACCAAACTCTGTGTCTTTAACTACAGGAAACAATTTGTTAACAGCTCATTACTTTAATACTCTCCACCAAGGGCCAAACATCTGCATTTAAAAAGTCAACAGAAAAGATGTTGCATCCACATGCATTTTCTTAAGCAATAAGAACTATAAAACTCTAATAGGTTCATAGGTTAGTACTAGGCTAACTGCCCTTGTGAGCCTTTTTAAGCCTAGCCAATTGTCCCTTGGGAGACTCAAATCCTGCACCTTGCATTTGTAAGGCAAACACCTTAACATTAGGCCACCCTACTAACCCCCCAATGCTGGCATTATTGACTGACTATAATCTGCATTAGTATAGCAGAAAAAACAAACATTATATGAAGGGTGGCAAAAACATTAGGAAAAATTAGAAACACCCTGGAAAATTAGGAATAGATGAGAAGCAGAAACTCTAATTTGCTTAAAACGTTAGATCAGTAGGCATCACATCTACACATGCATTTTCTGTATGATAGGAACTATGAACTTATAAGGAATAGCATGATTGGCTGACTGTAATCTGTAATTAATTTATCAGAAAAATCAAACATGTTTTGAAGGATGGCAAAAACATACGAGATAAAATCAGACATGATGCAAAATCAGGAAAAGCTTCAAAGCAGAGTTTTGCCTTCTGACTGAGGAGACACACACACACACACATACACACACACACACACACACACACACACACACACACACACACACACACACACACACACACACACACTTACCACAGAGGGACCACAGAAAAAACATATACAAGAGACAAGATAGAAAAAGTCATGCCAACAATAGACCACATAATTACATATACACACATGAAAATTTCTCAAGTCAAGGACATGAAGTCAGAAAGTTCATTGCTGAAATACTACAAGACAGCTTCAGGAGACACAAATAACAATTTTTTAATTAAAATGCTACAATTGTTGAATACTGCAGGAAGGTACCTTTTAAGATTGACTTAGGAATTACAAAAATAGCTGTTTCACAATGATTCAGTTCTGTGCACATAGTTTGAAAATAGAATTTTTTATGCCTGTTATGAGTTATTTGTTATATTTTGATAACTAGTAAAATTCAACTTGCTAATGCCTTTCTGTAAGGGTGACTTGGAGACATGCAAAATATCAAATATGAAAAATATCATACAACGTAACTCCACTACATGGAGGGTAATAGAGCCTGGATATTAATACAATCACTACACAGTGAATCTACATGCATGCACACTGTTTACATTATATCCATTATGGAACCATTAAATTAGGTGTGTGTGTGTGTGTGTGTGTGTGTGTGTGTGTGTGTGTGTGTGTGTGTGTGTGTGTGTGTGTGTGTGTGTGTGTGTGTGTCCAGGTGGTTGCACTACGGGGATAGGTAGGGGATTAAGAGTCTGGATGTGCGTGTTTGTTGTCGTATGGTTATGGGTAAATGGGTGTTTCTGAGAGTGCGATTGATTGTTGGGGGTGACTATTTGTTGAAGAACAGATTTGTATGTGCATGAGTGGAAATGTCAGGCAGTGTCAGGCTGTGCATGCATTTGTGTGTGTGTGTGTGTGTGTGTGTGTAGAGGAGGATGCCTTTTCCAATGCGGTGCATGCACCACTGTGGTAAACACTACCTCCATCAGATCTGAAAGTGGTATTATTAGCTAAAGTATGATTCAGAAACATGCTAAAGAGCTGATAATGAGGTCTGTAACACTGCAGCCCCAGGCATAGCCCTCAACCTGCAGGCATTGAAAGTAGGACAAAGGCCGTCGAAAAGTAGGAAAATCCAGCTAAAAATCTGGGCATAAGTTTAACATAAAATTTGAATGTTCCACTCACTTCTGGATTCCTCAAATATACCATAGATTTAGCATGTTCCTTATTTCTCCTTGTGCTGCCTTTATTTGTAACTTTCATGTGCAGTAGTGTTTTAAGTTAACTGTCTCTCCTGGACTACCTCAGTATGGTGTTGAATCAAAATTTTTTCTACCAAGTAGTCTTGAAAATATCTTCTTGTTCTGATACAGATTTTTTTTGTTCTGTGGCTTGGACAGTGTATCACATATTAGAACTGCAAAAATAAAGATCAGTTGTCGTTCTTTACCAAATTTAATAATCTCTGCTGCTGATATTTTTACTTCCTCTCATGTTTTAAGAACATTGATATAGTACATCTTCTAGATCCTTCTTTTACCAGTATGTATCACTGCGTGGTTTATCTCATTTTCTATGTCATTTCAAATGGACTTTTCCATTTAGCCAAAAACTTGTTTTTTTTTTTTTTTTGCTAAAGAGATCAAAACCAACTACTGGTCTCCAATTTTAAATTCTTTTGTCAGTGCATTTCTATTACATACCCCTTGTTGTGAATACTGAACTCATTCCATGTGTTTCCATACTATATCTTCATATTCATACAGTCTTGTGAACTGACATGCTATTCTATAACACTTTTAATTGTTTGTTTCCTCTTCCCAAGTTTCTCTGATAATATGTAATAGTCCAAGAAGGTGCCTACTATATAAGGACTCTAAGGGTCTGTCAGTTGTGACTTCTGGCACTTCTCTAATTGCAAATAAGAGGTATGGTATTAACTGGTCCCAGTTTTTGCCATCATCCTCATTAAGTTTTCTTATCATGAACATTAGTGTTAAAACACTCCACCAATCCATCCATCTGGGGATGAGACACTGAAGTTTTTAGCTGCTTGACCTGAAAGCATTGACACAGTTGATATATTATACTTGATATAATGAAAGTCTTTGATCACTGAGTATATCGTTTAATATCCCTATTATGTAAAATAGTAAGAATAAGAGTAATAAGTAATAGATTTAACATTAGATTTATATGGTTGGATAGCTTCATGGCATTTCAACACACAGTCCAAAATAACCAAAATATATTGAATCCATTGTTGGATTTTACCAATGGCACAACAATGTCCATTGCAATATATTTGAATGGCACCTCTGTGATAGGCATCAATGATTTTTAAAGCCTGGATGACAGTTTGTCTTTCTAACATTCAGGACATCCAACACAGAAGTTTTCAATTTCTTTCATATTCTTGGGCTGCAAGACCTTTAGTCTTGTACATTCCTAGGTGCCCTCTAGCACATAGCTTTGTGCTAATCTCATCATTAGATTTCTGAAAGGCCTGGTCACCTACAGCTGGTGCACTTCTCGTCTACGATTTCTTACTCTGCTTACAAAGTCATTGTGTAACTCATAGTATGGATAAGAAGTAAGAACATTTTGTTCAGCATCTTCTCCTATAAATCTGGTTATATTTTCCCTCACTGAGCACTAGTCATCTACCTATTGCGTATTTTTAAAATTTAACTAAAATACGTGAATGTCAGCTAACTCTACAATTTCCACAAGGTTACCTGTCATGAGGTAGATGACACTGCCTCCTCACCTACCAGCCAGAGACACTTGGGCCTTAGTGTCTAGGTCCTCTGGAAATGCTAACTTATACCACTATTCTTTAGCGCAAGTTGCTATCTATACTTTATATAACTTTTCTTGTTCTCTTTATTTATGAGCCTGATTTATAGAAACCTCTTCCTTTTGCTTATAGAGCCTGTATTTTGGTGAAGTTTGAATGCCACAAGGGCTCCGTTCATAGTTATTTTGTCTCTTGGTATATATTCTCCTCTTTTGTCTTTTCTGGATTGATTTCACACTATTTCAGAGTGAGTAAGTATCACCATTTCAGTTTCTTTCTCTTCTCTGCAAAAGATTTATCTTCAGTTTTTGCTTGTTTCCCATTAATTATAGACATCTGTTTCCTAGAATCCTCCCTTTGAGGATCCCATTTTATACTGTGAGAAGTAGGTTTATAACCCTGACTAGCTACTCTTTCTGCTACTTTATCTACCCTGTCTACCTTATTGTAGCATTTTCCTTCTCAATACCCACATGTACCTCACAAGACATCTGCAGCAGCTGGAAAGGCCACAGAAGTACCTCACAAAGAGGATTACTAGCCTCAAACAAATGCCCTACACTGACCACCTCAAAAAACTCCAGCTTTACTCCATAACATATCCCCTACTCCGAGGTGATCTCTGCCTAACATATAAAGCTATGAAAAACCCAGAGCTGTTGGACATGCTACACCTAAAGAAATCCCAATCCCTCTGAGCTACATGCTCTAGGGACCTAAACATTGTCACCACAATAAACAGGACATGCTGGAGGGATAGATTCCTGTCCCAGAGACTTCCTATACTCTGGAACAAGCTACCCATCTGTGTCAAGCAAAGTTCTTCATTAGCACTCTTCAAGAAAAATCTTGATGAGTGGCTGGGAAATAGGAAATACACCCCAGGGATCACTTCTGTGTCTCTGCTGGACAGTGGCACAGGAAAATAACTTTCTTGGGCGGCGTAAGCTATGTAACCTTGCTGGCTAGGCTTACGTAGGCCCCTGGGCTGATAGCCTAGTACCTACCTATGAACCTATGAACCTATGTCTCTTAGAATTCTCCATTTTTCAAGTTTTCTGTTTCAGAACATTTAGAATTCAACTCAAGGTGTACATTTTTCAGACTTCTTAATTTGATTTCTTTGGAATACAACTTTTAGTTACTACTTCCTTTATTTTAGTTTTACTATTCATTTCTTTTCCCTGCTTTGCACCATTTTTAAGTGCAGTGACACTTTTTCTCCTTACTTCACAACATTTCCAGGCTGCAATATTTTACTATGTAAGACCTTTCCTTCTACTAGTTCTGTTCTTATAAGCTACTCTGTTAGACGATTATACTGATATATCTTATTAAATGGTGTAGATGCTACTTATCTGTATATTCTTAGGCAATTTTTGTACCGTTACTGTTTTCTAGTACTGTGCTCTGATCATTGTTGGAGTCATACATTCTAATGAATGTATCTGGTGGTTGTTACCCTGCCTTTTCTAGGTCACACAGAGGCACATCTCTAAGCGAATTTACCTGCTGGTTAGGTTTAGAGTTAGCATGCAGTAGTGAGGTTTTATGGGGGATGAAAATTTAAAATGATTTTGACTGATTTAAGTAAAGATCTGTTATCCATTCATTTGAATAAATTTAAAGACCGTGAATAAAATCTGACTACATTTATCAGAAATTTCATGTAGAGTTGTGAAATTAAACCATCAAGTCACTGAGCTTTTTCATTATTATTATTTTTCATGAGGATGTAAAGATGTCTTGCATTTCCTGTAAACAAAAATGTTGTTCTTTTCTTAACTGAAGGTATTTAATTCAATATCCTTCACAGTCCCTGCCAAAATATATTACATAAATAGCTTCAAATGAATTTGTGACATAAGTTCCTAATTCTACTGATACCTATTTTTGGAGGATCTTTAAATTTGCATGATTTTGCTAATATCATTTAAGGAATCCTGGCCCATTCTAGGTAATAATTAATCAGTCTTGAGCCAACCTAAGGTGATTTTGAATTTATGCTTTTACTCCATTTTGTTTGGGGTAGCTTAATCTGAAAAATAAAAATGTCATCATATCTTGCAATTTCCAGACATTTCATGTTATTCTGCAATTCCTTTCTTTCTGCAGTTTTTGATTGTCTAAAAAGAAGGCCCCTAAGTTCATTTTTAATAAGGGCATAGAATATATCCATCTTGATTGCTGGATGGTCTGACACACAAAAAGGCATTTATATTTTGATCTAGTAAATCATCAGTTTTGGTCTGTATCTAGAATTCCAAGGTTTAGGGTCTAATTTCAATACTGAAGCTATAGCATAAATATTTGCAATTAATGTAAGTTTGTTTAATGTGCTGCCATCAAAACATAAGCAATGAAATCTTTCTAAAGAGAGAAAATTCGATTCACACATCCTTATGACTGAACATCTTTAACTAGGATAGCAAACTCTGACTTATTTCTATGAATCCATGATGCTGCAATGAATTTGATCTTTCATTAATATTATTCCACTGTTCAGCCAGCATATGAGATTCCTGAATAAAGGCAGTCTGGGCAATTTCATTTAAAAAATAAATAGCAAAATTGATTTCACTTCTGCAAAATATGAATATAATTACGCTCAATGTCATAATATTGAAAGCCAGTTATTGAAACAAATGACTAACCTTCTGATACCAGAAGTTTATAAGCTTTATAGGGTACTTATCAAATAATTAACTAAAATAATAGTGATATTTATATACACTATAACTAGAATAATTTTTCCTAGAACTAACCAGGCCTAATCCTAACTTCCATTTCTGAACCAAGCCTTCCAAAGGAAATTATAGCAATAACCCACGCCTGGGTGTGGGTAATGCTGGATTTACCCACGGTTGGCGTGGTTTGGTCCCGAGGGCGAAGCCCGAGGGACCAAACAAAGACAACCGTGTGTAAATCCAGCATTACCCACACCCAGAAGTGGTTATTATATATAATGACATTATTTAAGAAAAGAAATAATTACTTTTCTTAAATAATGGCATTGTATAATGCCTCTTTACTGCCCTTCCGCAGCTGTCTGGTGTTCCGCGGCAGTTCTAATGTACTGCGCATGCCTACGCAGTACATCAGAGCTGTGGGCAAAAGCAACGGAGAAAGCAAGATCTCCGTTGCTTTTTTTTTAGTGTCTCGCTATGTTAAATGGGTTTAACATAGCAAGACAGCTTTAAAATAAGCAACGGAGATCTCCGTTGCTTATTTTAAAGCTGTCTCGCTATGTTAAACTCATTTAACATAGCGAGACAGGTTTAAAAGCAACGGAGATCGCAAGATCTCCGTTGCTTTACTTGTGTCGCTATGTTAAAGGAGTTTAACATAGCGAGACAGCTTTAAAAAAAGCAACGGAGATCTCCGTTGCTTTTTTTAAATCTGTGTCGCTATGTTAAACTCTTTTAACATAGCGAGACAGTGTTTTATACTAACGGAAAAAGTCCGGGCGACCGGACCTTTTTCCGTTAGTATATTGAGGGATTTACAACGGGCACGCTGGTTGGGCTGGCCAATCAGCGTGCACGTTTTAGATTAGGCATTGTATAAATAGTTATAACTACTTGCTAATAAACTACCCTAGTATTTATTTAATTGAATCATTTCAATTCTTACTAGCAAGATCGGTCATAACCAGCATGACTCTCACTAGCTCTGGCTATTGCTATATTAAAATATATAACTAAGGATGCTAGAAACTGTTATTTTTTAGATGTTAGAACATGTAAAGAAACTGTGGAATAATAATTTTAATGTCAGAGTCTAATCAGTTTCAAAGGGGAATTGTAATTTAACTGAAAATAGGTTAAATTCTTGCATTTAAACTTTATGAGAAGGCAATAGAGTATTGACTTTAGCAAACTGTAATAAGCATAACCAAACTGTATTACTCATTATTTGTATGCTGTAGACTTATATTTATAATAGGATTGCAAAATAACTGCTCAGCAATTAAAATTTTATAACAAACCACAGCAAAAATCCAAACTGCTGTGTGGTAGATACCTTTGTTTATGTAGCTATACAGAAATTCTTAAAAAAACTGTTGCATAAACCCAAATAATATTTCATTTGCAAAACAAAACTCAGCCTCTGAAGCAAAGAAATACAGTAGCTTTTGTGAACATAAATGAATCTAAACCATGCTAAGACTTGTTGTTGTTCAGTTGCTCAAGTCATGACTGAAAAGAATAGTTAGACCAAACTGTTGACAGTGGTAACAGAAAAAAAAAACAATCCTGGAACTACTAACAAAGTTCTGTTCAACTTACAAAATATAATAGAAACTCAAAGAATGAAGTTTCCATTAAGGTATCATTACCTTATTATTAAACCTCAGGTGTGTGTTTGATTGTACAATAGCACAGATCATTTATAGAATTACACAGCATGAAAGAAAAAAATGGTCCAGTGTTTAATTACATTCATATAACATTGCATACTGAGGTTACAGATCTTACATGATGTATCTTAAAGAATATCATTTATAAAATTAAATCAGTAAAAATATACAGTATTTAATATAGCCATATAATAATTCAAGTAATATTTATCTGCCATGGTTCAGAAAATAGCTATATCTTATATTATATTTATATTGTGCATGCATTCATGCACACATATATACACAGGTATACACACACTCACAGCCTTGCAGTATTTATGTAATGTGGACAGACCTTCCACTGCCACGTACAGCAATTGGTGCACACTGTAAAATACTGTATTCAGTCATCACTGCCCTGCTGTGAAATAACATAATAGAGCCTGTCTTTGGATAACTCTACTTTGCTATTTCAATTTGAGTATAAATGTCTGAGGCAGAGCACATGTCCAATTTACATTAGCTATGCTCCCAGACTGCTTCAGTTCCATGTGGCATTATGTAGCTGTCTGCAGTAACGCTATTTGACAGAGGCTTCATACTGCTGCAGGCCTAAAATGCTCTTTGAATTGTTTCCAAATAGTGCACTAAGAGATCCAGCCAGAAGTATGATTGCACAGTACATACATCCTTTTGCTTTTTTAGCATGCATAAGTAAACAGAATACAATGGAAAAGGGCACAAATTAATTTAGGTTAAACCCAAACAAAAATAAAGCTACCTTTCCCATAAGTTCATAGGTTCATAGGTAGGTACTAGGCTATCGGCCCTGGGGCCTATACAAGCCCAGCCAAAAAGGTACTCTGGCTTTTGCCACCCAAGAAAATTATTTTCCTGTGCCACTGTCAAGCAGAGCCACAGAGGTGATCCTCGGGGTGAATTTCCTATTTCCCATCCAATCATCAAGATTTTTCTTGAAGAGTGCTAATGAGGAGCTTTGTTTGATATAGATAGGTAGTTTATTCCAGAGTATGGGAAGTCTCTGGGACAGGACTCTATCCCTCCTGCATGCTCTGTTTATTGTGGTGACAAGGTTTAGGTCCCTAGAGCGTGTAGCTCGGAGGGATTGGGATTTCTTTAAGTGGAGCATGTCCAACAGCTCTGGGTTTGACATAGCTTTGTATGTTAGGCAGAGATCACCTCTGAGTAGGCTATATGCGATGGAGTAAAGCTGGAGTTTTTTGAGACGGTCTGCATAGGGCATCTGTTTGAGGCTGGTAATCCTCTTTGTGAGGTATTTCTGCGGCCTTTACAGTTGTTGTAGATGTCTTGTGAGGTACATACCAAAAGGGGCATTGTATTCTATAATGGGTCTAATGAGTGATGAGTAGAGGGGAACAATGACCTCTTTTTTTCTGGATGAGAAACCTTTTGTGATGAGGTGTGCCACATAGAAGGATTTCCTGACTACTGTGACAATGTGATTATCAAAGGAGAGACTACTTTCCACCTGTGTCCCAAGGTCTCTTATCACACTTTCGGTGTTAAGTATACTACCGTCCCTTTACCATCCATAAATGGGTCTCTCCGGTGGTTCCCTGACAAATATTTGACTCATTTGTTATGAGATTGAACAAATTAGTGTTGATCACTGGTGTTTTGCAAACAAGTGCAGTTATCCTCAACATTAATTTTAAATAATATACTAACTTATTACATCCAAACTGGCATCAAGATAATTACATATAAATAAGGGTTTAATAATAGCCTTTAGCAAAATAATAAGAACTTCAAATATATATCATTATAATATCATCACAGAGCAACCTTTACATCTACTGAAAACAATTGTACCTCATGTATACTAGGATAACAGTAATCTTTTAAATGTAATGCTAATTCGGTATATTCAAATAAACAACATACGGGGCCATTTATCAATGATATTCTCCAATATGAGCACATCAAAACATCCAAAGAGTGACTGGTAAAATGCATGATCACTAAATAAAAAAAATAGTTGTCTAAAGCTAATAAAGACAAACACAAATACAACCCATTTTGGTTCCCTATTGAAATGTCAGTACACGAAATGCTAAGTGCCAAAAAGCCAGAAAAAAAAGACTGAAAACCCAGGAGAAGAGCAAATCTCAAAAATCATTCTTCTTAAAACTTCTTTTTGCAGGGAGGGGTCTTGTCCCTCCTGCAACCCCCACACCCTCAAACTTATATGTACCAAATATGAGACTGCCATACCTCAGAAAAAAAGGGAATATTCCAATAAATAGCATCTTGAATTTGGTATATGTAAGTCTAGTATTGTGGCCATTCAGTATCTGTGTTTTGGGACTTGCTCTAGCAGGTCCTGACATTTCAAATGGTTACCCCAATTTTTTAGCACAGAACACAAAAAATGAAAGAAATAACATAAATATTTAGCTTGATTTGGTATTATACTTGAAACTGAACATTATTCTTTATCACAAATTGTTAAAGCATGGCAAGTTTGTGACCTTTCATTTTATATAGTATGTCAGTTAAACATCTGTGTTTTTTCCACATGAAATCCTTTATGCATTTAGCTACTCTGATAATTAAAACTTCATCCTGGAAAAATTCAGTAGCTTGACATAGCTGCTTGTTAACGACAAAGGGCCCAGTGTGCCTGCTTGACAATAAAGGGGACTTTTTAATTAAAAATGTAAAAAATAATTTCCTTCATTCAATCAATGACATTAGCAGAGTTAAATGTCTCAGGAACGATTCTTAATAGAATATTCCTGCAGCAGCGGGTTCCTATTAGATGACCGAAGATGCATTCTATCGAATGCATCTTGGGCAAACTTAAAACAATGAAAACGCAAAATAGCAAAGTGGCTTTTAAGTAAATTCTTCCCCAGGGAAAGAATTATCTTGGCCGCTTCCATTACTTTGCTATTTTTGGCACTGTAGTGCGATCTTGGTGTTGGTATATTTAAGTGGGGGGGGGGGGCAAAGCCCCCCACTTTATGTATTCTTTCAATTTTTTTTGTATTCTTTCAATTCTTTTTTCTTTTTTTTTTTTTGGAACAGCAATTTTTTTCCCTTGGAAAAAAAATCGCTGTTCTGAGCTTTCGAGATTGTAAGCTTTCATTTACATGGGGTCGATTATTCATCGTTCACTTTTTTAAGCATTCAATGATATAATATAGACTCGCAGCAGCTAAGGGCTTATAAGTCCTTGGCTACGACCTTTACAGTGAGTGTCTAATTTTTTAAAATGTTTTAGAGCTTGTCTTTTGGGGTTGAATTTTTGGATTCTGACTCTACCATTCTTTTAACAATGTCTGAGAGAGAGAGAGAGAAAGAGAGAGAGAGAAAGAGAGAGAATACATCTTGAAGAGCCAGAAAGCATTTTTTTTTTTCAATAGATTCCCATACAGAGATCAGAGATTCTTTTAATTCCAAAGTCAGACTTGATCCTTCAGAAGTGCAGCATTTTCCTTCATTTTCTTTTGAATTTATTATTTTCAGCTGAGCTTCTTTTCATGGAAGAGATGAGGCTGATAATTTAGTTTTAGTCATTTGATTCTCCATCTGGTCATACATTGCAAAGCCATTTTTCTGTTAAGTCTTGAAAAGGTTAACAGAATTGTTTCAATCCTTTGCAGCCAGAAAAAAAAATACAAAATAAAGCTTTGACAAAAAAAAAAGTCAGAAGATTTTCTTGTATTTCTAGTACTGTTATTTAACTGCAGATCTCATGAGCAGCCAAAGTAAATTTTTAGCCACAATTAAAATCAGAACATCTCCATAGTTGGGTATTTGAACCAGAACTAATGGCGGAAGCTCCCTACATTTCAACACCTTTCAGTTCTCAACAATACAAGAACATTTACTTCTCTAAATATGGAATCTGGATGAAGATAATTCTGTTTAGTGGGCTGATGAGCTAATTTGCCTTTTCAGTTAATGTAAGGAGGTGAGTTAAAACAGCTTCATTTCTGTCTTACTTTGAATGCATGAATCTTTTATAACATCTGCTGATGCAGTAATTGTGATTGTATTTTAGACTGTATTCAATGCTTTACATTTTCTAATTCACACATTTTTGGATCTCAATACCATAACACTCAAATTATTTGCTCAAGAATCAAGAGACAAAGCCAAAAACAATGGTTGATGAGACAAAATGACCTAAATCAGGGACAATTTTTAAATTACTAGAATTCACTTTAAACATTAATAGAATAATATATTTTGCTTCAATGTGTATTTTCTGAACAATAAGAGATATATATGAGACTCTCAATATATGATATTATTGACTGGCTGAGGTCCTCAGTGATTTAACAGAAAAGCCAAGTTTTTATGAGGGTGAGGGAAAAACCTATGAGGTAAAATTAGCAAGTCCTGTGAAGTAACTCATTACAGTGTTACAAAATGAAAAACAGACCTATGCACTCTTGAAGTAAAAAATAAAAATTATGAAAAGTGGATGAAGAGTCATTTAATTCATTAAAACTGGATTGAAGGCACACATGTAAAACACTTCTAGCACAACTGAAGAGTGCTCATACTTATGGGAATATATTTATAGCCACTGTGAAGAAATCCCAACATTGAGAAGCATAATCATACATAGTTTCTCAATTCCGTCCCTAATAATGTACTTGTCTAACTGTGCCTTCTCCTCACAGGTATATAAGTTCTCCCTCTCTTCCTCTCTCTCTCTCTGTCTCTCCCCACCCTTTTCTTTCTCTGATTCTTGTCAGTGGGAAATTAAATAGCCCCTATCTGTAGCTATCTACCTTATTTCTTAGTGATAGCTTAGGAATGGTGGTGCTATTTCTATCACTGCAAAGAAATGTGCAATTGCATATCAGTAAGCAAATATCAAATAATGATGGACTGTTCTCAGCTGGACCTTGCTGGTGTTCCTTATGTTCTCTATTCCAGTTATCTTTCCTACTTCCTTTCTTTCTCATCTTGCTGATAAATTCAGTAGAGCACCTAAAGTGAATAAAAACTCTAAGAAAAAACATCAAATAAATGCCAAAATAATGGTACAAGCAACAAAATGAATTTTAAAGTAGTAAAAACATAGTTACATCTGAAAAAGTGCACCTTTGGCTACTGCAACTGAAAGCCAGAGGCATAAAAATGTTAACAGTACCTAAGTTGCTGCATTGTTTTAAAATTCTTCTTTTTTAAGTTTAAAAAAATAAATAAAATTGATGGCAAAAACACTTCCAAGTTGAGTGCAGACTTTATAGTACAGAATCGGTTACCACTTCGCACATAAAAAAGAAAAGAATGAAAACAGAGTTCACGAGATAAAGATCACAGCATAATATATGACAACTAAAGACTAAACTAAAGCGTGGAGTAAAGATGCTGTACAACACCATTATAAGGGTAAAATTACTGCCCATACAACCGTTTATTATTACCTACTACAAAGGCAGAAAAACAAACTTCTTTATATCATAAATCCAGTGTGTGCGTGTCTGTGTGTCTGTGTGTGCATGTCTGTGTGCGTGTGCGTGTGTGTGCGCATGTGCGTGTGTGTGTGTGCCCGCACATGTGTGCACACATTTATCAAGTGGAGGAATTCCTGCAAGAGACAGAGCTTTACCATGAAGAATATATAGGCAGGCTAAAGAAAATAGTTTGGCTGAACTGGTTTTGATATTTACAGTTGAG
This sequence comes from Protopterus annectens, assembly GCF_019279795.1. Taxonomy (NCBI): domain Eukaryota; kingdom Metazoa; phylum Chordata; order Ceratodontiformes; family Protopteridae; genus Protopterus; species Protopterus annectens. The sequence continues at coordinate 476,190,055 of NC_056744.1, forward strand.
AACGCTATATCTGTTTCTGACAAAAAACAAAATTACTAAGTCAGATAGGAGGCAAGTAAGATTGTCTTGATAAAGGATAGCAAGGATAGTAATACTACCTTTTCTCTTCCATGTAATGTCATACCTAAGCATATGTAACCTGGCTTGAGATGGGTATATCCAGGTCACCTGGTTTTAGCATTTTGCTTGCAACTGAACCTATGTCATGTTGAGCACAATCTAGCTGTTCAATAGCTAAATATTATAATGCATGCCTTTAACATTAATGTATGCAAATTTTAAGCCATGTACCAAGGTCAGGTGTGTGTCATTAATGAAATTGATGGGAGTGGGGTTAATCTTAGAATATAGATTTTGCTCCATATCACCTGAGGTCAGTATGAACATCAGAGTAAGTAACAGTTGTCAGGCTTCTTGCTGTAACTTAGGATTAAGACTGAAAATATATTTGCTTGGACATTTCCAAATGATTTGTTGTAAGAGCTTCTGCTAGTAATACTATGCTTGTATAGAACATGTACAGATTAGTCTGAGAATTACAGATTTGTTTTTTCTTTACCAGAATACTTGCCCTGGGCTACCTTAGATAGGAGAGATCTGTTTAAAGCATATCAGTCATGAAACTTCATATGGTGGGAAGCATCCAAAGGGTTAAAAATCACATAGTTAGCATGTGTGGCTTTGCATGTGTAGGATTAGGCAATGGTGGTCACTGTAATTTGATGATGCAGAAGGGTAGGCTACTGATAGCAATGTCTTATGATTTAGGATATCCAGAGTCTCCAGTGTTCCAAGGTAAAGTAAGGATGACCATACAGATCCAAGGTAAAGTGAGGATGACCATACAGATGATTTTTCCCAAGGTTTCAGCACATGGTCAGGTGGGCAGCTATGGCCTTTTTTTCAAGTAAACCTTCCGGGAAGTAAAAAATCGAGGTCTGTAAAAAAGGCAAATGTAACTTTGGGATATGTCTTATCTTCAATATAACACTATTGGGAAATACACATTATACAGTATGGACAAAAGTTATTGCTGGAGGTCACTGGCGTTATATACAGAGAGTGGATTTTACCATAGCCTTTTTGCTAGACTGTTTAGGAATGGAATTTTTACATTCTTATTACATTACAAAATTTCTGGTTGCTTATACTTTCCACTTTCATAAAGGCATGTTCAAGTTACTGTGCTTCAGCAAGATGCATCAGGCTTATTTTTACAACTGAATATTTAGCACTGCTCCCTGGAATTTATGCAACTCTTTTCCACAGAGCAGGTTTATGACTCTATGCCTGGTTGTGAAGCATGGGTTTTTCAGTGGTGTGACTAAGAAATGCATGAAAGTTATATTGCTATTATGCTTACACTGCTCAAAGCCTCCTAACAGCTTTACACTAAGTGACACTGTACAGCTCTCTAGAGCATGAAAAACAAAGATGAGCACTTTGCTATGCCCTATGCAGCCCTGCACCTGATTCTTCAAAGGTCAGCAAAGAGCTGCCCTATGCTGCATTTCATGGAACATTGTACTCAGCCTGGCGCTGCAGACACAATAGCACAGTGGCCTCTCTGACCCTCTTCCTTAAGAGGGCACAGCTGTTCCAAAACAGTGCTGCTGTGAAGATAATTTTTGCATACAAGAATCATTGTGATATGTGCCCCCTGGGCCAACAATCTCTGACTGACTCTATTACCTTCACTAGGTACACACATGCATGCAAAGCATTTGTGGCATATGTATTGCCTTGTCAATCTGACAGCATAATAACTTTAAATTAGCTGCATTCACATCTTTTTATTTTCTCTGATATAGCATGATCAGAAGTGTTATACCAGAGCAATTCTGCATAAGGCTGACAGATTTATGTTCAAGGACAGAGGTGTAGGGACTGTCTATGCCCAGAAGGCATTGTCTACAGTGTTCTCTGACATGGGCAGAGCTGCTCTTGGACAGTAAACATTACATACATATTCTAAGGGATGAGAGGGGATGTTAATAGATTTACTTGAAAATGTGGGAGGGGTGACTTTACATACTGAATATCACCAAATTGTGTATAAGGCAAAATGCCCATAAATAATAAGCTTTAAAATACATATAAGTGAGAGGTGCTTGTTAACTGAGCACTAAGCTATATTCTGTTGAAGACGGTAGAAAGACTGGGGATGCAATATATGTGTGAAACACTCTTGCATACAGACGCATAACCTTGAATCTGTCTTACAATTTTTGGAAGCCTTTGAGGTGGAATGAGTGTTTTTGCAGAATGTACAACATTATTTATCCTAACCTTTCTACCAAATAGGTTCATAGGTATTTACTAGACTAATGACCACAAGGGCCTTTTTAACCCTAACCATGCATCCCAAATCTCTGACAAGTTCTGATACCCTTGATAAGTGAAGCAGATGCTTGGGAGATGAAACATTTACAAGCTAGGACCTGGGAGATGAACCATTTATAGATTATCTGTGTCCATTAGATACATAGGTGCCAAACCAGGGATGAATTTCCTGTTCCCCATCCAAAATGTCTAGGTTGCACCTGAAGTGGGTTAGGGAGGAAATCTGCTTCACATGGATGGGGAGCCTGTTCCAGAGAATCTCTGGGATACATAACTGTCTCTCCAGCAAGTCCTTTTAATATCACAGGCAAGGTTTAAGTCTTTAGAATGGGATATTTCTGGTGCTGCTTGTTTTGCAGATATGCATGAGGTCCATCAGACTGGGATCTGGCAATGCCCTGTATGTCAGGCATAGATCTCCCCTCAAAAGTCTATAGGGGACAGAATGCAGAAAAAGAGCCTTGACGTGGTCTGCACAGGACATTTTACTTAAGCCCTGTATTCTTTTAGTGAGGAACCTCTGTGGACGTTCCAAATCTTGGATATGCCTGGTTAGGTATATACCAAAGGGGGCATTGCACTTAATGACAGGTCTAATGAAAGCCATATACAGTGGAACAATGACTTCCTTGGACTTTAATGCCATACCTTTGTTTATAAGTTGCGCAACATAGAATGCTTTCCTCACTACTGTAGACTGTAGACTAAATGTAATGGGTTCCCTTCATATCGTTAAAACTCTACATAATGAAAGACCACAAGATGACAATATTGAAAACTCATTTCAGTGAACCACCACAGGAATGAAGATCTTCTCAAGGTAAGTAACCTGTTGTCCAACAAGGTGAACTTTGCCCTTTTCCCAACTGTAGTGCGATCTTGGAGTTGGTATATTTAGTTAGGGGGGTGTGGGTGGCACAGCCCCCCACCTGGGTGGGTTAGGGATGGTGTGGTTTAGGTTTTGTTACTTTTTAAATGACTGGTTACTTACCCTAGGATGATCTTTGTTGATGCAGTGGTTCGCTGAAATAGGTTTTCAATATTGTTGTCTTGACGATGTGGTTTTCAGTTATGTGGGGTTTTAATGATCTGAAGTACACCCAATGTAACACAGACTACACACCCCACCCCCTTCACCACCACTACCACTGCAAAACTGCAGAAATGGCTTATTCCTTTTCTATGTGCAGGAACAGAATAAATTAAGCACTTGGCATTTATGTAAAGTTTGATCAGAAAATTGTTCCTTGATTAAGATATATATCAGGCAGTTTCAGTTATGCACTTTAACTTCATACCTTAAATGAACTACTGGTTCAGTACAGGTACATAAGTCTTTCAGAAGAGGATGCAGTTTTGCGAGATTTCTGATATGCAGAGGTATTTCAGCCAGAATTATTACCTCTTACATTGTGATGAAGCATTACAACAAATGGCAAGCCTAGATTTATTACAAATCACTGAATTTCAATTAACTGACACAGCAAAGGAAATAACACGAAAAAGTGAAAACTCTGACACCGGTAATATTGCAATATAATGGGCTAATATGACCCTAGATGGAGGATTGAGAGATCTAGAAATACAGCAGTAGAGAAGAGGCCATTGTTTTTGTGATGAAGTATAGTGTTGGTGAAGGAGAGCAGAGCAGAGGTAGTGCTGTGATATAGCCTGAAACCATGTTGGGTTTTGGAGAGGAGATTATTAGCTAGGAGGTAGTTGGAGACCTGAGTGTTGATACATTTTTCAAGTATCTTGGAGAGAGGGGAGAGGATAGCAATGGGGCGGTAACTGGAGAGGTCAGTGGAGGGGGTGCCTTTGTGGAGGGGAATGATGTGGGATATTTTCCATATCGAGGGAACATAGCCTTCTGTTGTGGAACGGTTGATTCAAATTGAAATTGGGCAGGCTAGTGTATCAGATGCAATTTTCAAGTATTCAGAGGGGAGGTTGTCAGCTGCGAGTTTGGTGGTTTTAAGTTTTGACAATAGTCTTTTTATGTTGGAGGTAGGTACTGAGGTGAATAAGAAAAGAGGAGTGGGGGGTTTAAGGTTAGGAGTTGGGGGGGGGTTGTTGTAGGGAAGTGTTGATTGTTTAGAAATGTTATAGTTTCAGTGAAGTAAAAGGGCCTTACTGAGACAGACACCTGGGGTCAAAGCCATGGTCTCAAGCTAAATGCCAAAAAATGCATAGTCATCCCATTTGGGAAAAACAAAACACCCAAGAATTACCACATAGATGGCAGCCCCCTTAATACAGAAGAGGTAAGAGATCTGGGGACCCAGGTAGATAGTAATTTCTCCTTTGACAATCATATTGCCAAAGTAGTTAGGAAATCCTTCTATGTAGCCCATCTAATTACTAAAGGGTTTGCATCTAGAAATAAAGAGGTTATAGTGCCCCTCTACTCGTCGCTCATCAGACCCATCATAGACAACAATGCCCCATTTGGGATGTACCTCACAAGGCACTTCCAACAGCTGGAAAGACCACAAAAGTACCTCACCAAGAGGATTACTGGCTTCAAACATATGTCCTATGCAGCCCGGCTGGAAAAATTCCAGCTGTACTCAGTGGCATATCGCTTACTCAGAGGAGATCTCTGCCTGACTTACAAAGCCATGTCCAACTCAGAATTGATGGACATGCTCCACCTAAAGAAATCCAAGTCACTGCGAGCCACTCGTTCTAGTGAGCTAAACCTCACCACAACAATAAATAGAATATGCTGGAGGGATAGATTCCTGTCACAGAGACTCCCCATGCTTTGGAACAAAATTCCTAACTACATTAGGCAGAGCCCCTCACTAACACTCTTCAAGAGAAACCTTGACAAGTGGAGGGGTAACAGAAAATACACCCCTGGGATCACTTAATTGGCTCTTCTTGACAGAGGCTCAGTTAATTAATCAATGAGGTGGCAAAAGCTGACACACTCTGGCTAGGCTTATAAATGTCCTCAGGCAGATAGCCTAGTACCTACCTATGAACCTATGAACCTATGAAGGATTCAGCAATACTGCTGGAGGAGGGAGGAATGGATGGCTGAGGGTTATCAGCCATCCCTGGGTGGAGGATATTGTTAATAGTGGACCAGAATTGCTTAGGGTTGTGGTTGGTAAAGTTTAGGGTGGATTTATAGTAGAGGGATTTATCAAATTTTATATGCTTTTTGGCTTTATTGTGCAGTTCAAGGAATGATTGCCTGTCTGAGTTATTTTTTGTTAGTCGCCAGTGCTCCCAGGCCTTATCTCTGGATTTCATTAGGATTCTGGTGGACTTTTGTAACCATGGGGCATGCCTGGATCTGACTTTGGCATTTCTTACAGGGTGTTTAGGATGGAGAGGAAGGTACTGTTGAAGTAGTGGACAGCCTCATTTAGGTTGAGTTATTTTAGTGGTGACCAGTTAACTTTTTGCAGGGAGGAGATGAAGGAGTTGGGGTTGAAGTTCGATTTGTTCTGTATTTGTCTGTGGATAATAGACTTCAGACTGTTTGTGTGGTGCTGAATTATTAAGGTGGGAGAGTGGTCATTAAGACTGTCAGGTAAGCAGCCTGCTCAACAAAGCCCCTCACTCTTACAGTGAGGGGCTTTGTTGACTAGGATCCAGTCAAGTAAGGTAAGATTGTTAGGGTTTTTGTTGATTCGGGTAGGGGATTGAAGGAGTTGAGTGAACCCATGGAGATTAAGATGAATGGCTGGGAGACTGTTATTACAGGACAGCCTGTTGATGTAAAAGTCTCTGAGAATTATGGTTTCCTGGGGTAGAGATATAGTAGCCCAGCTCAGGAGATTTTCTAGGGGTGTGATATTTTGTCCTGGTGGGAAATAGCATCCTATGATATTTTTTGTCTTGTTTGGGTTTAGTTTGAGATTGGTATAAAGGATTTCTTCATTGTTGTGGTGAGGGACAGATGAGTTCAGGAATTGAATATCGAGGTGGTGTTTAAATATCAATGCTAGACCACCTCCTTTTTTGGACAATCTGTATATGCAAAGGATGTTGTATTCAGTTGGAAGTATTTCCTCATTTTTGATGTGAGGTTTGAGCCAGGTTTCAGTTAGGAAGAGAATATCTGGGGAATATATGGTTATGCTGGCGTGTAGTTCTTGGATTTTATTGCATATGCTTCTGATGTTTAGGGACATTATAGGTAGGTCTGTTGTTTTCTTGTTGGCTAGGAGTTGAGTTGTGGGGGGTTGCTTGGACTAGGGTTTGTGGTTGGGTTGGATTTGGGAGGACCAGGGTTTGGATGGATGTCTCCAGTGAGGGCTAGTTGATAGATGGTGTTTAGGATATGTTTTTATATACATAGTAAATTGCTTATAGCATCTTAGGGATATTTTATTTTTGAGTGTGTTAGGTGTTTGGTAATGGAGTGTGCGCATTGGGTGGATGGTTTTGGTGGCAGGGATTGTGTAGTTATAATGTAAAAGTTTGAGGGAGGGTGTTGAGAGATTACAGTGGAAGTTGTTGGGGTATGTGACTGTGGAGCCTTGGTAGGATGTAATGTGAGCTAGAACTACGCAGGTTAGGATTGTTATTATATTAGGTAGTAGCATGATTGTGTTGGATGTAGGGGGAGGGGGTGAGTAGTGGTGTAGCCTAATTGCTGGCAATTAGAGGTGGGGTTAAGGCTAAGAATAAATGTAGAGGTACTGGGGGCAGGTGGTAATAGGGGACAGGGAGGGGAGCGAAGTGAGCATATCAAACAGAGCGGGCTAGAACCCCCCCCCCCAGGCTAAAGATTGCAGGGTAAGTGTCTAAATAGCCAAATTGTTAGGAGTTATTAGAATCTAGTAGGGAAAAAACAATTTATAAAACTGATTTCAGCTGTGTCCTTTCTGGGTAGATACCTAGTTTGAAGCAGACAAAAAGTGGCAGTTTATGTACCTTTTTACTTCTATTTTACAAGTGGGCAATTCCAGTGTATCTTCTGGGTTACCTTTTTTCGCCTAGAGCTTTACCTTGGTTTACTGATAACTAAAAAGAAAAAGTTAACTGGGGAATGTATTTACAGTAGATGGGGGTGGGGGTGCAACTGCCGTCCCTAGCCGTGTGGGTAGAGCCAGTTATTTCTGCTTTAGACCAAGTACTTACTACAGTAGCAGGCTAAGAGGGAAACATAGCTAGACACCTACAGTAACCTGTCTTGTTTCCAGTACCCTTGAGTCCTTGTGGCTGGTTTCTCCACTGCAGATGCAGCCAATGGCCAAGGATTCAGCAAGTGGGGAAGTGAGAGAGAACCCGTTTGCAGGGACAGTGGTCACTAAATGAAAAGATGGAGACAAAAACAATTATTACGTTAAGGTCTCTGAAAGGGGAATGAGAGAGAAGTGCTGTAAAAAGTAACTGAAATAATATATTATCACCCAGACAGGAAGGGTATTGGGTTTGAGTTGTAGCACGTTGCACTATATACACAGGTACAAAGTGTTTAGTAAAAAAGGCTCAGGCAACTGTTATGCATTCGCATATGAAGCCCTTGACATAAACAAAACACCTTACTTAGTGATATATACCAGATAATTTAAGTAGCCCATGAATTTAAAGTGACAGTTCTATCACAGATATAGCAGTAGTAAACTATCAACAATTGTATACAACATTACTTATATAGATATATATATATATATATATATATATATATATATATATATATATATATATAAAATAAGAATGTGGCATCCACTCATACTGCTACTGTCTAGCTTTAATTCACACAAACAACAAATGGCACAAAACAACATTTGTAGAGTTTTCTTGCTGGCTGACTCATACACTCATCACTGTGACTTTTAAAGCATTCAACTGGCTACCTGTTAAAGGCAGAGCCATTTTAGTTTTCAGCACAGCTGTATTTTAAAATTGCTGTTCTCAATCAGTGATCACCCTTAGAACAGAACTATTTGTCAAGGACCAAGTGTACACCCTAAAAGGTAGCCAGGAAGATGCCATTTCCTTATTCAGACCTACATTCAAGTTAGCAACTGGGGAAAAAGCATTCACCAGACTGGGACCACCTAGCTTTAATAGTCTTCCATGTAAAGATAGGAAGCAATACATTTTGTGTAGCTTTATCTACTTACAAATACAAATGCAAATGTTTTGTGATGAAGGTAACATATAATACCATATGCCACTACCAGCTACTTTAATTTCAAGTTATTTTATGTGCCTGTAAGGTTATTTTAAAACAATGTCTATGTTACTCTTATTTAATTGCTATATTTACCTTGCTTAATTTAAGTAAACTTGTAATTTTGTAAATAACTGCACCTTATGGAGTCTGGTTTGTGGCTGAAAAGGATTAATAGACCACCACACACACACACACACACACACACACACACAGTTCACAAATAAAAATAAAGAAAGAAACTAGACTGTTCCTATTCATGAAAGGTGACTTTGATTGCACCACTGCTATTATCATTACCAGGGGTGCTACTTTTCTCAAAACTGGAGATGAGTGGTATAGTTATCCGGGAAACCCACATGACAAATAAAACCAATACAAACGCCTGCTGCTCTTCTTTATGAATATGTGGCCTACCACAAAGTCTGCCTAGCCTCACCCAGAACAGCAAAAATGAGCTGCATCATGAGTTATTCATGCTTTTCCTGTACCTTCATTACCCTCACTTGTGCCCTGAGGGCAAAGACCTTCTCCCCAGAAAAACTGAATTAAGTGGCACCTGACCTGGAACACCAGGAAAGCCTAGATAATAGTAAGTGGTAAATAGTTAACAAAAATATTGCCTCCCTCCCCACAACTCACTGATATAAAGTAAAAGTTTCATCTTCAGGTGTACCAATTAAAATGTCAAAATATTCTGCTATACTCCCACCTATGTAGCACACATACAGTCTTTTTTGTTGCTGTTGTTTTGGGAGCATCATTGTTCCCCTTGGAACATCATTGTCACTGGCTTAGTTGCCAGTGCCACATCCACTCTGGTCTATCAGTTTGTCTCCTACCACCTGGACATGATCTGGAATCTCTGAGTCAGTCTTGGATCTTAAGGGTGTCCTGGGGGCTTAGCAGTTTCTGCTTCTATCCTGATGCTCTAACTACTACCTGCGACACTTTCCATGAATGTTGATTCTTCTGAAGGCAGTCTCCCCTGCTGAACCAGCCCTCTCCTAAGGGAGCATCATCAATGAATGCAGGCCCACTTGCAATGGGCATGTCCATCCTTCCTTGCTTCTCCAACAGTTGCCCGAGCTACTAATCGAACCTGGGTCAACTGGGCAAATGTGTATCCCTCTGTGACACAGCAGTGGCTTGCACTCATGCAAACTTCCTCCATACAGTCACATTTAAATTAGTGGTGTGAGACACACACACACACACACACGCACGCACACACACACACACACACACAAACACACACACACACACACACACACACACACACACACACACACACACACACACACACACACACACACACACGCACACATGCACAGACATACACACACACACACACATACACACACACACACACACATGCACTCACACCTCTCTCTCACTCTCTCTCTCTCTCTCTATATATATATATATATATATATATATATATATATAAATAGACACAGATAGATGTCATTGTAGATACAGATATACATACAGAGAGACAGAAAGATACACAAGCAACATCTATGTAATTGTAATACACCCAGAAGTAACTTGGGGGATTTTGGTCTTTTACATTAAAAAATGCACACGCTGCAATCAGTACATCCTAGTCATACCTCTCTCGCTATATATATATATATATATATATATATATATATATATATATATATATATATATATATATATAAATTATAAATATACACACACACACACACACACACACACACACACACACACACATATATATATACAGAGCCTTTTTTTACACAAGCAGACATTTTATTATATTTCAAATTTAATTTCCTTCATTTGAGCTTCATATTCTAATGTACAGTCATGTAAATAGAGCAGGTGTTTCCTAAAAGTGAAAATGCACTCTAGTTGCTCTGTTACTGTTTTTACTGGCTTTAGACTGGCTTTGTTGAGCACTACATTTTATGTAAACCTTGGGCTGACATATAATTCTTTAAATTAAAACAAAGTATGCGAGCATTTAACTCATTGATGTGTGGAAAGACACATATTTAGTGCCAAATCCAATGTCCTTTTTCCAGTTGCTGCCTGTATGAACAAAAAAGGAAAATGTCTGAAAAACTGAGAAATTCAAGCCAACTGGGCAACAGAAGCTGATAATTAAGAGCTCCAGGGAGCTGCATCTCATGGGATTTGAGAAGGGAGGGGCACTTAACGGAAACTCCTGATTAAAGGCTTGTGGTGGAGGGCCACCAAGGCAGAAAGGAGGTAGACACTCAGACTAGCAGCTGGCGTGAAGGCGGCAGAGTTTATTTTACTTGGAATTTACTTCCCCTTGGGCAAATCAGCCTAGCTATGTCTCATTTCCAGCAGAGCACCACTATACATGAAGAATTCAGGGGGATTTAGACTTACCTTTGGCCTTGCCAAACAGATGATGTCTGGATTTGGATGTGATTTTTTCCCGTTTTAATTTTATACACTTAATGACTGCTTATATTCAGACAGACTAGAGAACAGTTTGTAATTACCTGTCTGTCTCCTGTCAGATCATTTAAACAACATGAAATGTATGTTTATAGTAACCTACAGCTTGTGTTCTGTCTCTCTTTCAGACACACACACATACACACACTCATGCACATGCACATATACGCACCTGCAGACATTCATGAGCATGCAAACACACACACACACACACACACACATACACACACACACACACACACACACACACACACACACACACACACACGTTCAAATTAACAACCTGGACCAGTCTATATGTTAAAATAAAATTATCACTAGAGTTTTTGGACTACACAAGCCTTTCTTCTGGAACTGGCCAATACTCAGGAACACTATGAGCAGTTTCAGAAGAGGGGCTTTACCTGTCAAAAGTGACTGGATTAAATGGCATTACATTATTATTTTGTCCGTTTAAGAAGGGCAGCCATGTTTGGAAACTGAAGCATACCATCACAAAGTTATCAGGATGTAACATGACAACTGCAGAGGCAGATCGCAGCGCACTACTTGTAGAGTGATACTTCCGAATATATTATTATTTTGCTGCATTTTATTTTACTTAGTACGTGATAATGTCCTCACTGGGTTATGGAAAATGCTCTTCATATTTGTAATCTTCCATCTGATCACTGGTACCATCAATAACATACACAGAGACTCACAGAGACTCACAACTGTTACACATTTTGACAGTCAGGATTTGAATTTGACAGAAGAGTTTCACTAACCTCGGCTGGTAAACTTTGACTGATAGGCCTTATACGACAGCCAATTTTCACATTTGACAGGTTCATTGCAGACTAATGTGAAGTTGCTTACATTGCTGTGGAAATATTAGACTTTGTTCTTTGTTGTTATTCTTTCTCTTTATCCTACAGTCACTTCCTCTATACTGCTCACTCCCAGGACCCTTCATCCCTCTTTGGCACATAACTCTACTTTAATCCCTATGGCAAAGCCATCCAGAGAGTGGAGGTAATGTGAGGTGCTGGACTATACATTAACCTGTTGGAGGGGGAGCATGAGAGGGCTGCAGTACTGTATTATTACTGCTATCTGCTTAGAAACCTTTGACCCCAGCTTTCCCAACCACTAGGTCAGCAGACGTGTAACTGTCTAGCTTGAGTGCTGGGAACTGCTCACATCTCCCAACCAGAACTGCACAGTAATCTTTGGCTAACTACATCTCCACCACCCCTAATCCCAGAAAAAAGCACCCATTTACTCACAGATGGTACAGAGCCAGTGGAAATTCAACCAGTCACGCCCTCTGTAGCTTGACAGATTTCGTTAGCATCTCTGTTCCACTTCATGCATGCAAGCTCTGCACACACATGTGTCATGCAAGCTCCACACACACCTGTGTCATACAAGCTCTACACAAACCTGTGTCTACTACAACTCATACCCAGAATGACTGGGATGCAGTCATGGCTAAAATGTTGTGACCCACAGAGCAGGGTACTGTTAGACAAGTTTACTGGAATGCAACTGGTGAGAAAAAACACAGAAATGAGGAGGAAAACTGGCCTAATGACTTATGATTGACAGATTCCCAAGTTATAGTGCATAGATCAGTTCTTATGGAACTACACTTCTACTGGACTGAGATCCACAGACTTACACATGACCTGTATGCTGCTCATTGGGTTTATTCTGTGACTTGAGATTACCGGGCCTATGTTGCACATATTCAGCACAGAAGTGTTAAGTACACACACACACACACACACACACACACACACACACACACACACACACACACACACACACACACACACACACACACACACACAAATCCTAATAGAGGGCAGGAAGCATTTAAACTGAAAAGTGATATCAAACACTTGTAAACTAACATACTTTTCCACAGTAGTTATATTACAATTAAAATTGTTAGTTTCCTGTGACGGCTACAAGTTTCAGCAAAAATCATAACTGGACTTGGCCATTACTAAAGTAAAGGCTGTATTATAAGTAGGTAAAATAACGAGCCACAACCAATACTAGTGTGTTAAGAACTGAGATTTTCATCATGTCAGCCCTTTATAGAAAGTTTCTTTTAAGTAAAATAACAGATGTCTCCATATTTTAGTAGGCAATACAGTAAAGGTACATGAGACTATCTTTCATTTGTCTCAGAACACTAACTGTAATTCCAAGGGAGTGGTCTATATTAGTCTACGTAAAATGTGTGATGCATTTTACATAGGCAAAACTGAAAGGACTTTGCAGAAAAGGATATGTGAGCACTATTATCATATTAAGAAATGCAATGAAAATAATGCTCTGTATAAACATTCAAAGGCCTGTCCTGGTCAGAGCAATTTTAAATTTGCAGCAATAATTAAACGGGTTCATGCAAATCTCGGGGAGGTCCCTGGGAGACTATAGTTGAATAGAGGACTACATTGGCAGCTTAGACAGTTGGCTGACAGGACCCCTGGACTTAAAATTGTATTTCCATAAGGAGTGTCTTAAAAACGTAGGGGGGGGCTAAACTTTAAAGTTAATGTTACATAGTTTTATTAACAAGAGTGTTGCATAGTTATGATTATAATTTTTTTACTCATTTCTAAGTGAATGTGGATTTTAAAGTGTTTTTCAACATGTTTTAACAGAACTGAGTAGGAAGAGTTCTTTCTAAATAATGGATAATAATTTAAAGATATATATGTATGTATTTATTTATTTTTGTTTCATATTAAATCTTAAATTCAGTATATATTATTAAATCAATTCATTTTGAATTGTTCACTTGATTTTAAGTGTGGCTGGGTTTTCAATATTAGGAACGTCTATAGAAGGGCTTTTCTAATGCAATGGCTTGCCTGATTTTAATATTTAATTACTCATCTATTGGTTTTTGGATCATGTGATGTTTCATTGTTTCTGTGTGGTTCTGATAAAATCCTTGTATTTTAAGATGAAAGCAGTTAACCAGTTAATTTAATTTGTATTTTATGATGAAAGCCCTTAACCAGTTAATTTAATTAAATAAACAGTTATTTTATTTTAATTTTGGATGATGTGCAGTTCCTTTGGGCTACCCCATGCTTACAGGGTAGTTTTTGGTTATCTGTATTTTAAGTAGGTAAATTAACGAGTCACAACCAATATTAGCGTATTATGAACTAAGATTATTCATCATGTCAGCTCTTTATAGAAAGCTTCTTTTAAGTAAAATAACAGATATGTGAAGTGCTGTAGTTTGTTTTAATATTTACTACTCACGTAGTCTAGAAGCAAACTACTACAGTTTTTGAAAAAGCCTGGATCATTACCCTTACATACCTGGCTTTGACAGAGGAAATACGTATAATAATGATACCTTCTAGAGACAGCAGCAGCAAGCTAAGTGAGTGGCACCACATTGTATACTGTAAGAATTCATTTTTCTTCCACAAAATGTATTATACCAACCTAGAACTAAGGCTCTATTTACAAGCAATTCTGCATGTTTAGATATATATGTATAGTTACTTAGTACGGCTTATAAGAGCACATATATCAACTCAAGTAACTAAAAGTAATTGTATGCCAGTTTATAAGAAACTCAAACCTAGCACAGAGTATGGAATTAAATAAAGTTTAATTCATAATCCCGAAATAAAGAACTCAGAGAAAAAGTCATGCTTTATGGCTTTGATTTGTGGGAGGTACATACATTAAAAAACACCCAAGCCTTTGCAAAATTTATCTTTAAATGTGCATTATACATAAATGTTTTGCTTCACTATCATGTTAAATTATTCATGATTATAGTTATTTAGTATTCACACATTCATCCCTCATTTTAAGCAACACTTTAGCAAAATTCACTCAAAATTTGCCAGTCAACCTGTTCTACTGACGTAAAAGTAGGTCTTCTTAACAATCATGCCTTTCAAGTTAATCACGTCAGTTCTAGAGTTTCACTCAGTCATTAAACAATCAGCATGTTCATTCCATTTAAAATATACTCACACTTTTTATTCAGTGTGCATAACAGATCTATTATACAGAACTAAAATTTAGCCTGTCAGTGTTATGTTCTGTGATATATCAACTCAGTACTATGCATGTCGTTTGAAAGTCCATGCACACATTTAGTGTTACAATACATCCATGTGTATTCATAATATTAAATCTATACCAGCTACAGAATACAGTATAGACCACATAATGATTTTACTGGGGGGTTATACAGCACATTTTTATTCCTCTTAAGTTATTTAATTTTTACTCTTGGTGACATATTAATAGTTATTGCAGCTACCACAAGGGTTAAAACCCACCACACCTGGACCTGTAACCAGATGTTCAGTTTACTCAGCACACATAAACAATGCATCCATTTGCAATAGATGACATGGGTGGGATGAAATTTACTCAGTTTTTAGCACCGTCAGCACAAGGAGATTTACTGGCTATGATTAAAAAAAGGCAAAAAAGTTCAGAAAGAAGCAGCATGTGGTTTCTGCTTCATTTTTATTTGCCATGTGGGTAAGACCACCACATTTGCAAGGGCCTTTTTTCTGGACAACCTAAAAGTATTCTGTAATGAACTGATTAGCTTACACTCACACAGTAGGCAGAGATTATGTAATGAACTGATTGACTTACAAGCACACAGTAGGCAAAGTTTAGAAATCAGGCAAACGAGTTCAGAATGAAGGCCACTAACAGCTCCTACCTTCATACTCTGTACTGAAGTCTTCATGCTATTTATAGCATGTTAATTCTTTTGAGCTTTAGATATTTTACTTTGCATTATTTTACCAGTCTACACAGTTTTCTAAGTATTAGACCATACATAACATCCATCTCCATTACCTAGACTTCTGTTTCCTTTCCAGACGTCTCTTTCCAGTGTAATCTTTATACTATATTTATTTTGTTTACCCACCCCCAGTCCTGTCCCTAAATTATTTCTATCGGACTGGCTCTGACAACATTCCCAGAGAACTGTTCATATTTTTATCACATTTTAAATTATATTTAAAACATTGCCTCTCCTTCATATCCATATCCATTGCTGCTCATCAGACATCATACTTGTTGAGTGGTTTGATAGCCCCTCAAACTAAACCTTTAGAAATTTCACTGACACGTATGTCCTACCTTTCATTACTTTCATTTTACTGCACACGCCCCATGTATTACCAACCTTTGAACTTTACACAACACACAAATTATGCATTTACAGATGTACCGAAGTAAACTTTTCTCATAGATTTACATCTGAAAACATTTTAAACTGCTTTTAGATATATACTAATAAATAGTTCGGCAAAAGCTTAATAATGTACTGTTCTCTTCAATCTCATTTATACATAACTTACATGTCTTCCTTGCCTGTGTCTTTGGTCTTGCTCTATAATATCTTCCTTCAGGCCCCCCTTGTCTTTCTAGTGTTCTAGCCTCAACATGGGCAGAGTTTTCTCTGTTTCTAGGCCTGTGGAATTCCTCTCTTCAACCTTGTTTAAATATCGGGCTCCCACCTACATAGCTCTTTTGCACAGTTCCTTACCTGCGTATCAGGCTCCCACCTGTATATCTTTTGTAGACAGGCCCTTGCCCAGATATTAAACTCAAACCTGTATAACTCTCTTGAAAATGCACGTGCCTTTGTATCAGACTCCCTCCTTTACAGCTCCTGTTGAGCAGGCCCCTGTCTGCTTCCTTTTAAATCCTTCTGCAGTGAGAGACAAATGCCTCTGTTGTTTTCAGCTTCCATCTCTTTTTTGTCAAAGTCCTTCAGTTCCATATATAGGTCATAAAATCACATGATGTATACAGAAAAAATTGGAGGATCTGTCTATGGAGTATTTTGTTGAATGACAAGTCATCTCACTCATATTGTGCATAAGTAGCTTCACATTTCTATTTTCTGCAATTATTTTGCTTTGTTTTTCCTTGCAAAACTTAACAAGATGTTACATTTTTTCTCATTTCACATCTACTCATTTATACAATTTTCTCTATAAAAGCTCCAAGCATAATATTATTTTCTGCCAGTCATGTTGTCTCTACCCATTACTCCCTTGTCGGTAACTTTTTTCCTCCCATCTTTTTATTGTATATTTGCACACCAGTATTACTGCCAGGCAGTATTACCTGGAATATCACTGCCAGGCAATATTACCTGGTATGAGTTTGTAGCATGATAAGGCAGCTGACATTCCCTGACTTGCAAAAGAATGAAACAATGATCACTGTATTTTAGTTCTTAACACACATTAGTTGTAATATTTATTTCCTTCTTTCTGGAACATCAAGGTAATACAAATATTCTTTGACACACTCCAATACATATTTTCCCACAACCTCTACCACAATCCATCCTGAACTTCCCACTTTAATAAAGGCTTTTCTGCTATATACATATCTCTCAACTGTATAGATTTTTGCCTCATATTTTTGGTTCATTTTTTCATAAAACTGTGGTTTTCTGGCAAATTAGTGGCATATCATTAAAGACTGAAATTAGAAAACACTGACAGATATTTGAATTTCAGACTCCATACCCTTTAAAAATTCATGTGAGTACAAAACCTATTATTCTATCAACTTTCTGAGTTTGTAGAAATATTTAAAAAGTATCCCTATTTTTGGGCCTTTGTTCCACTTTTATTTAAAGCTTTGTCCAGATTTCTTTCTCTAAGAAGTTTTGAGGTATAAATTTATAAGTCATATATTAAAAGTAGGCTGTAGAAGCTTTCATTCATAATTTATTAGACTCTTTCTGTTTTGGCTGCCTTTTTTCAGCCATTTGCCTCATATCTGATGTCTACATCCTATAGGATGCCCAAATAGCACCTCATATAATTATGACCTCCCTGTGTTATAACATGGTCAAAAACATGTACATTGTAAACAACAAAGGAACCAAACTGAGCCTTTAACACATGTAAAATGTAAAACAATCTACATAAAATGTGTTCTTTTACTATTTGTAGAATTACTTTGACTCATTAGCCTAAACATTCCTAGTGCAACATAAACTTTTTGATTTTGCTGTTACTTTGTTTCCGGTTTAAATGATACATGTGCAACAATTTTATTAATATTATTACATCTATTTATTTTGTGCAGGTCAAACCACTTCCACTGAAACTTCCTTTTGATTTGTTTTATAGTTATGTACTCACTGCCACTGTTTTATCCACATTTAGCTTATAATCTTGAAACGGCAGAGCAGCAATTCAGTAAGCAGAAATGGCACACACACACACACACACACACACACACACACACACACACACACACACACACACACACACACACACACACACACACACACACACACACACACACACACACACACACACACACACACATGTATTTTTTCTGACTGTAAACCCCATTTAAAAGGTGTGACAAAAACATCTATCTGGTCCCCAAGTTTCTAATTATCTATATTCCTATTATGTCAATAGACATTTTTCTCCCTGCTTATGTAGCTCACTAAAACAAAAGATCATCTCTATATAAGTGAACCACAGGCACAGTCACAGCCCTATAGCACTGTAACCTCATAAAACAATGCCCATTTCCAATTGCTGAGTGCTCTGCATTGAAATGCTGGCACTCAAAATGATGAGTGCCAACAAGCCGGAAAAAAGAAGACCAAAATCCCAGGAGAAAAGTGAATAGAATGAATGTCAGGGATTTCTCTTATTTATTTATTTATTTATTGACATAACTATTACAGGGAAACACTGAATGGGTAGGTGCCCATTTTCAGTGGACGCCAGGAGAGAAATGCTCTGAAGTATTATAAAACCATTTTAAGAACAATAATTTTACAAGGTTCAAAAATAATACAAAGGCATCTGCAGTTTAAATAATTATCTAAGTTGATACTGAATAAGACTTAGGTGGCCAATATAATTTTTTTAATGGTTTGTCTTGTGTGTGGCTTCTGTAGTCTAGTTCTAATTAGATATAATGTGCATACATTGGTTAAGAACAGATACAATTTATTTATAGAAAATAGCCAGTTTACAGAAATTAAAGGTAAGTTAGTATAATGCAAATAGGAATTGCAATATGAAGTGGGAGAAAAATAGACCCCCGGATTTACTAAACATCCATGCAGGACTAATCTAGTCCTGCACGGAAGTGGCAGTTTAAGAGGAGGACGGCAGCACGACATGCATATTAATGAAGGCACGCAGCCTGAACCCTAGTGTTACATGGAGTGTGGATGAGTGCAGGGGGCATGTCTGAGAGCAGAGCTCTCAAAATAACATGCCCCTGCAAAGTAGAACAGAAGAATGTGTAAATAAATGAGCGAGATCACTCATAGATGTCCGCATATCCACACCAATAGTCCCCATGTGTTCAACAGCAACAGTACATTTAAATAAAATGCAGAAACCCTTTTATTTTTATTAAAACCCCAAGTACAGCTAACCATAGGTGCGCAGGTTTACCCATCACTTAGCTATGGTTAAAGCAGCCGAAAAGGCTGAAGAGGATAACAAGGAATATATATACATAAGAAGCAACACAGCAATAGTGTAGTGGTTAGAACATCCACCTAATGAACAGGCATTCCTGGTTTGAGTCCCACTGCAACACATATCATTCTCCATGTGAAATCTGTATATGAACATAATTTTACATCTTTTTGCAGTATACCCTACATAATAACATTTAAATGTGAACTAGAGTACTGCATGAAATGCACATGTGAAGTGTCAGTGTCATAATGAATAAGTGGTTAGAGCATCTGCCTAATGAACAGGCGTTCCCGGTTTGAGTCCTACTGCAACACATATCATTTTCCACGTGAAATCTGTATGTGAACATAATTTTACATCTTCCTGCCATATAACCTACATAATAACATTTAAATGTGAACTAGAGTATTGCATGAAATGCACATGTGAAGTGTCAGTGTCATAATGAATAAGGCACTAGTAAGCAGGTTTAAGCACAAATAAGCAGTAGTAAGCATATATAAGCACTAGTAAGTGTATTTAAGTGCGTCTGCACAGGGGTAAGCATTGGCTACACAAATTAAGCAAAGTAGAAGCTAACTGAGTATAAGAAACTGTAACCGGAGGTTAGCAGTGCCTACCGTCTCGCAAACCCGTGCAAACCCACTTACAACTGCTTTAAAGTGCCTTAATCACTCTGGATCCAACAGCCCATGTTCTGTCCAGCAACAAAATAAACTGCCTCTGGAAGGCTCAAACTCAGGACCCTGTACACTATAGTCACAGTAGTTAACCACCAAGCCATCATAGCAATAGATATGCATGAGGTATCAGCAAACTAATCCTCACCACATGAAAATCAAACCAAACATGTGAACTCAATCTATGTACAGTGTGATGTTGGATAACCTGCCACAGAACATAAATATGTGAATTGGAGTACTTCAGTAAGCATAGATTTGAGATGTTATTGTAATAAAGTATTGAAGTTCCCAGGACCCCAAACAGTGTATGTACACATGAATCAGGGATACCAGACACATATATAACCTGTAATGAAAATTAAATCATTGCCAAATGGCAAATATAGTGATAATCAACTATGAAGCAATGCTAACCGCAGCACAGCTCAAGTTAGTAAGTGTAAGCAATGGGCAGGGGAGCCAATTCAATCTGCCTAGTGGTATACCTCTTTAAACAGTGCCAACCTTATGTAAGCAGGTGCCCATAGCTTAGCCTTTTCAAAACTGGCCAATCACAGCAAGTGCGGGAAAATGGCCATATTTAAACCCCACAGGTGGGAAAATGTCTCATAACTAGTTGTAGCTTCCTACTGCAGGCATAATGGCTGGTGTGAGTGAAGGCACTCAATTCAGAGAGCAGTGCTCGGGCATCCAGGAGTCAAAATTCATGGTATGGCTCCTGGTAAAACATCATGATCAGAGACTACTGCAGGGCCAGTACCAGGGCTCACAATACAAAATGGAGACTTGGGGCAGTCTCGCCCATGACCTCACCAGTGCCACTGGTATCCCCCAGACTGGTGAGCAGGTCAGGCACCACCATGCTGACATGAAGCGGCGGAGGGGGGATGTCCTGGAACAGTGGATCCAGGAATGTCGGCAGATAGCCAATGCTCCAGTACTGAGTAAGTACACATTCTACTAAGTAGTAAATAATTGCCTAGTTTGTGTATACTATGGATAGGTATGGATAAATATCAATGCATTTCTCTGACAGCTGCAGATGAGCAGGCTGCGAACCAGAAAGCCCATGATGCTAGGCTGCAAAGGCTGTGTCACGAGGCAGGTTAGTAATCAGTCTGCATGTACTGTCATAACAAAGAATATAAGAGCCTTAGAAAGTGCTGTACCAGTAGAAATACATGTGGTAATAGTCTGTGAATAAAGATATAACTCCTAGAGTGCTTCTGTTTACTCTTTTCTCATATGTTGGCGATCAGTTCCATACTATAAATAGTACTGCTGTATCTTAAGCAGTGTCACCCACACTGTGGTATGCAGATAAAATGGGTATGAAGTTCTGCATAACAATGCTAGAAGTGCCAAGAGGTCAGTCATATTGTACAAGTTAGGGAGACTTAGATAGAAAACAGTCGAAAGCTGTGCATCAGTTCCCTGATAGCACAGTGTACTGTGATGTTAGCAATAATTTTTTGTCACACACAGCAGGGGTTTGACTCCTGGGAGTGCTACTAAGTTGTATGCATAATCATACCCCACAACAGTACAGACTGTGATACAATGTTCAGATAGAAAGCTGTATGCATAATTACACCCAACAACTGTACAGAATTTGCTTGAATGTTCAAATTGTAAGTTGTATGCATATTTATACCCCACAACTGTTCCAACCTGTCCAGCATGTCCAGATAAATGGCCCATATCACCAGCTTGGTACCCTGTTCTCCTGAAAATTCAGTGCGATGATCCAAGAAATGTAGGCAGCTGTCAATGACATATAACTGATAGTCAAACGTGTACATAGTCAGAGAATGTATATGAAAACAAACCTGTCATTCTAGCACCTCACCCAAAGTGTATGACAGCAATTCTCAACATATGTTGCATTAACACCTGCAGCCTGTCACGGCTGTATTTAAGACACAGGTCACGTATATAATAATCTATAAACATACCAGTGTACAATATAAGGCCATTGTGTCGTGTAATAATACATGTAAGGGAAAGATCACTGCAGTGACTAAGAATGTTGTGAAAACTACAAGGATATATTAGTTGTTAATTGAATCCTCTCTCTCTCCCCTACAATATGTGCATAATAACCCAATGACATTCCTCAACTGGTATGTGTACAATGCAAACGTTTTTGGGACATATGTCCTAATGGTTAATAAATATTTACATTTGTTTCTATGCATGTGCCATGTTAAAATACACCCATATTGATGGCCTATTGCCATCAATGAAACCCACATGCTCCTGCAATGGTCATTGTTGTTCCATATATCCATGTGTTCTGCTTGCTCTGCAACTGTGTTAAGTCTGGTGTGTCGGGTTAATGGGAATACTTATGCATGCTGTTATAACTAATCCTGAATTCTGTTGACTGTTACTAACCCATATCTGCCATAAACCTGCGACAACACAGCTCGTATGGGAAGGCCGGTCCCAGCGGACCCACCTGTCCCACTTCAGCTGGCCATGGCACCGGGCACCAGCACATCTGGGGCCCAGCCTGGGACCTCCTCCTCTTTGGGCCCTGCTCCACCTTTGGGAGGAACCGCTGCAGGGGATGGGGCTCACCCCCCGCTCGGATCAGGTGCAGAGGGGAACCTGTCACCCATCAACAGGTCCGGGCAGTGGTGCATAGGGTGCTCGATCTGGAGTATCGAGAACGGCTATGCCAGCTTGAGGGCCGAGTGGCGCTATTAGAGGGTGAGCCTGCCCCTCCTACACAGCCCCCAGCACAGCCACCTTCGGGGCCGTGAAGGTGCAGTGGTGACTGCCCATGGGTGGGGACCTCAGTCCCACTGTTTCCAGTTGGGGGCTCATGGGCTTGTGACTTCCAAACACCCCTCCCTGTCCAAGGTGTTTACCCCCCACATGTGTCATATACCGGCACTGTATGCATCTTGTGTGTCTTGTCTGTTAACCTATCCAACCTCCCTCCCCAAATATACCTACTACCCCTCCCCAACATCCCACTCTCACCTGAAAAAAAAAAGGCAATCTGTTCCCACAAAAAAAATCTCGCCCCATACATAGCTGCCCATTTTGCACACGTGTCCACTGGACACATGTAATCTGGTCTAATTGGCATCATAATGAAGATAAGTTGTCCTCACCCCTCTCCCAGAGGTTTGGGGGTCCAAAAGTACCTGCAAATATAGTGTATATGCATATCTGTTGCTGTAGAAGAAATGGGCAGCTATGGACCTTTCCTATACCCTTCCTGCACATGCCTAGCTATTTTCCCTACTGTCTTTCCCTCTTTGTGCCCCATTTTTCGCCACTTTCCTATCAACCCCTTTTTCTTTTCTTTCAAAGGAATTAGCGTGGGGGTAAGCGTCAGTAAGCACTGTTAATCAGACGTTAGCAGGTTTGCGTGGGTTTGCGAGAGGGTAAGCTATGCCTACACAGATTGAGAAATCTGAAGCCAACTGACTGTAAGAAAACATAAGCGGAGGTTGGCAGTGCTTACCATCATGCAAACCCGCGCAAACCTGCTTACAACTGCATAAAAGTGCCTTAATCACACTGTATCCAACGGCCTAGCAACAAAATAAGCAGCCTCTGCGAGGATCAAACCCAGGACCCTGCACAACATACCCAAAGTGATTTCTCACTAAGCCATATCAAATTTACATATGCTTAATGTATTCACAAACATATCATTCAGCCCAGTCATTCAACAGTACAGAGAATGTATTCCAACATGTAGATGTATGTGTGTGAGTAAATATATTAATGTCTAAACAGTTACGATATATTGATATATGTATATATATATATATATATATATATATATATATATATATATATATTTATACATATATATATATATATATATATATATAGACACATATAAATATTTATGAACATATAAACATGCAAATGCCTGCATCTATAGATATATATGTCCATGTCTACATGTCTAAATATATACGGCAGGTTATATAATTATGTCAGTAGACATATATATATATATATATATATATATATATATATATATATATATATATATATATATACATATATATATATATATATATATATATATATATATATATATATATATATATATGTATATATAAATACATAGGTATATACAGACATACATCTGTAGATAATGAGGAAATAACAAAACATACAACCCTCATGCAACGTTAATGGGGTTGAGAGGCCCCACACAATATACGTCTGGTACGTATAGATATACCCCCTCAGCCAAGCATGACCCCCCTGTAATACAATACCAAGTGTTGCAGATCCCATAACCAGGACCAGACACAACATGGCCATCCCTAGGATACATATACACAGACAGACATATGCAGATACAGGTATACATATATATATATATATATATATATATATATATTATATATATATATATATATATATATATATCCACACATATATATATATATATATATATATATATATATAGATAGATATATATGTAACTACACATACACACACACACAGATTTGTACAGTAATATACATATGTAGTACGTGCACACATATTTGGAGCAGCCAGGACTCTTACAGTCACCACCTTACCAACTGGAAACTGTATGAGCCACCCATATGAATGACATTCATAGCCTGCAACATATACCCACAGAGATATCAAATGGTATAACACCACACACAGGTGTGCATAAATGAATGTGAAAGCTTTATTTGTCTACTATGACAGTTGTATATGCCATGTCATATAGCTGTTTAGACACTGACATTCATATGAGCAGTGTAATGCAACTGTGAAACAGTTATACTAAGACAGTAGTCTGGAAAGGTTGACATATGTTGCTGTCCAGGCCGAGGCCTCCAAGTAGTACATTAGTAATGACAGACTGGGCCACAGTATACCAGACAATCACCAGTACGTAATGCAGATGTATAGGTCAACAACCTCTATCTACACTCTGTACACAATCCCTAGGGGGGACAGACCCCAGTTGACACAATAGGATGTATCTGTTACATAACAAGGCACACCTGACACCATCACAATCACACTGACAAACAGAACATCCCGTATGGCAGAAGGCAGTAGGCCTGCATTTAACCAAGTTGGATTGTATGGTAAAGTACATCCAGATACCTTAAGGCAGCCGATCCCAGATACCCACACATGTTGTAACAGCCTAGGTTAGTCATGCTGCACCCCCCCACACACTCACTAATACTGGGCCATATACCACTGTAACATACACTGGCCTCTGGAGTGCATTAGGGCGCACATGTATTGTGTAGGTGAAACCCACACATATATGGCCCCAACCCCCCAGTATGTGTGGGGGACACAACAGCAGTGGAGTGATGGCAGGAATGACAGCATGATATACACACAGCCCACTACATAACAACTCCTGATAGCATGTCATATGTGCAAAGCCTAGTATGTAGGTGGAGGATAGAGGCTGGAACACAGGCACATATGTGTAAAACTGTTGTCATACAGTAAGCAAGATATGTATATGTGTACAAATCTATATGGGTATATGTATATTTATTTATACATATATGTTCACCATATGTCATGCACATGGAGTGGAGCCCTACCTCAGCCCCAATAGTCCCAACCTCTCAGTGCAAGGGGATGTCACGTATGTAGTGCAGGTATATTTGTAGATTATTGCTACTGTAATAGGGATTGTCTTCACAGAAATGGTATGTGTGGGAGGCCACATCTGCTGTTAACATGTGCACCATTGGCTACTTACAGACATCCTAAGGTCATCATAGTACAGTATCACTGCTAGCACAGTAACACCCTTGTAGACTACAGCTGCGATATGGCCAATATATGTGGACAGTCTGACACACTTGGGTCAGTCCAGGTGTATACACAGAACCCCTTCATGCAAGACATGTGGACCAGGCCTGTCAATGTAGATGTTACCAGCCATGTAGATGCGTATAACACGTACATACTGGCATACATTTTCCCCCATAGGTTATGCATTCATACACCCCTGTCTGTTCTGACACATAATAACCGCTGGTACAGAGGTGCCATGGCCACATACTATCCACTAGTTACTGACATACATCTGAACAGCATCCCACTGCTTTGTCTGACATACATGACTGTTATGGTGGCCAGGCAGCAGTACATCTGGCAAGTATTTGGACATGACATCTCAGTGGATAAGTACAGTAAGCTGCTAGGCATGTAACAAAGCACAGTGCAGGCTACAGGCAGACTGACTCAACACTGGTCTACATCTCCTATGTGGGAATACACATGTACCTGCATAGATAGCAGGCTCTACAGGCATGTCACATCACAGAGTAACAGACATCTGTATGAAAGTGCATAACCACAACCAATGTGAACACAGCCACAGCCACATATGGCAAGCTAGTGTACTATTACAGTATATGGACTATCTGATGTACACCATCCTCATATGAGCCACTCACACAACAACCCTAAATATACTGGGCCACTACAGAGTGTGGTCCGATGGCTGTCTGTGGTTTGGGACATGTGTGTGTTTGTCACTACAAACATGTAAGCTGATAGGGCGACATACAGTGGAGCAGCATGTAACATCAGTTAGAACAGGACCAAGAACAATGACATCTACCACAGTCTCTACACAGGCCAAGGTACATATGCACTATACACACACTGTCGGCAATTAGCAGACTTACAAATACCTCAGTACTGTACACACAACCACAGAATGCCCAGGCTATGTCCTCAAGTATAACCCCTACCATACATAACATGTGTAGCAGTCTGATATCTCACTGGCTTATCAGATATGCTGTCACTGAATATGGTGTACAGAACATATGCACCCCCTACTGCATGATATATGTACAAAGGTTAACAGGGTTGTGGCTGGAGGCACAAACACAGGCCCAATATTGACATGTTGCTGTGATGACCTAATACATTTCCTGTCGTAACAGGGTTTGATGCAGCATATGTCCTATGAGGGATATGACGTCAGTAACTCTCCCGGCTGTCAATATCTACTGACTGTAATCCTCACACTACCTTCTGCAGTTGAGAAATAGGTGCTCTGTGGGTAACACAAGGAACACAAGGCACCAAACACTGCCCAGTCTGCAGATGATCCTACAGATGGGGATTCCTCATAAACACAGCACTGACATGACAAGTATTAAAACATGTAGGACAGCCATATCCACACACACACCCTGTTAAACCAATAGTACCCCAACTGCAGTATAGTAGCACTTACAGTCTGTAGTCAGGCAGGCACATCCCCCTCCTGTGTGTTGGCCTGTTTCCACAGTGTATGTTGTCAGTGGTAAGTTCCCGCTCCATCTGTGATGCTGTTTGCCAAACAACAGATCTAGTTCCTGCTCACAGTGAATGAAAAGGCTCAACACCAACAAGAAGTTCCTAGATATTGGAGTGTGTTTCCATGCAATTGGCTATGGGAATGTTACCACAGCTGTTCCATATGCAATCAGCTAGAGGAGGGCTGTAATCTGTGCAGAGGCCATCAGCTGATCATGAGCATTACTGACAATACACATGCTGCTGCCTAAGCAAAGCAGGTGTAAGTCTCCACATCCACCAGAGAGGGAGTGAGAGAGGCAGACAGAGGCAAAGATAAGTCAGGGTGGGTTGGGAGAGTGAAAGGTGAGCATGTTTGTGTCACACACCTACCAGTCCCGGGTTTCGAACCCGAGACTGACTATGTACTGAATGCGCCACGGAGAACACTGGAGTACTCTTTTCCCAAAGGTTTATTTTACAGTGAGTGACATCAGCAGGACTGCCAAAGTAGAGCGAATGAATTGTAGTGAGTGTGACTAGCCAAACATGCATTGCTCTCTACACAGACATAGGAACAGACACAAAAGCATCCACAAGTCCCATGTTTGAGAATAGAACCTCTACCAGAGTTCCATATCACAGTATAACATTACACTATTATAGCACACACCACAGGGATTGCTGGAGTACTCTTTTCCCAAAGGTGTACTTCACATTGATTGATATCAGCAGGATTGCCAAAGTATGGCCTTTGAATTGTATTGAGTGTGACTAACCTAAATTGTCCTAATTAGTCTGTTTGCATTAACCGCTGTTCTGGTCAGAACAAATATAACATGCCTTTGCAGGCCATGAACCCAGGACCCTGTACACTATAGTCATAATAATTAACCACTCAGCCATCACAACAGTACATAGGACTGTGGTTCTACCAAAGTAATCCCACCATAGGCTAATCAAACTAAACATGTGAAAGTAATGTATATACAGTTGTCCGTAAAACGTAAAAGACCTCTCCAAGGCCAACTCCATGCTACTCAAGGCAGAAGTGACAATGTTTGTGACACCCATGGAGACAGGAGCTGACAGTTCAACTGATGAATCCTACACTAAGGTACTGTATGAGCACAGCCACTTGTGCATAATTCCTGACATCCCACATAGAACCATGACACCCACCCCCCAAATAATCAAGCCAGTCTGGTGGTCTCCTGCCATTAACAGAGTACACAACAGATGGTAGACACTGTTGAAGGAAAAAGGATAATCCAAGGATGCAAACAACTCCCTTAGAAGCCCCAGTAAGACATTGAGATTCCTCATGGAATTCTCCAAAGCTGATTATGTAACTAAAATCACCACAGATTCCACAGACAACCACACAGCATTCTATAGTTATGTCAGAAATCTAACTGGCAAAGCTCAGAAGTGCTCTGAGCTGCAACAGAATGGCATTAAATAGACTGCTCCCACGGAATGTGCCAATATTCTGGCAGATTGATTTAGTGCCACATTCACCCCCGCACACCCCCAAAAGGGCCCATGTCAATATGTAAAGGGTTCCATTGCCCAGTAATCATGGCCACACAGGCAGAAAAAGCACTACCCACAACTAAGAATACAGCATCCATGGGGCCAGATGACATCCTGGGCTGTGTACTACATGAAATAAAAAATGGAATGGCAACTCACCTAACTGTCATGTGTAATCATAGCCTCGCATCAGGCCTGGTGCCCACTGAGTGGTGCACAGCTGCAGTTGTCCCACTCCACAAGGGGGGATCCACCTGTGATCCCTGGAACTACCATCACATCAGTCAGACGAGACTGATCTGTATGGCCATGGAATGCATTATCAGGGATGTTTTGAATGCAGACATTGGCAACCATCAAACACTGGACCCCACACAGATTGGGCTCATGAAGGGCCAGTCTTGTCTCCTGAAATGATTGACCTCTTTGACTTAGCCTGCATAGCCGCTGAAGAGGGTAAGCCAGTCCACAAAGCCTATGTGGACCTCACCAAGCTCTTCAACACCATCCCCCAGTCTGGAAACATTGATTAACAAGCTAATCCGGACATACATCCCCATGCCACTTGCTAGTTTGCCACATGGCTTACTGACAGAACCCAAACTGTAGGTGTAACTGACTCCAAATCCATCCCCAGACAAGTGACAAGTGGAGTACCTCAGGGTTCAGTCCTGGGACCACTGTTGTTTGGCATCTACATCTCTGAAGTACAGGCCAACAGTACGGGACTCTGGCTAACAAAGGTAACAGATGACTGCAAAATGGGAGTCATTATGAGCCTGACTATACTGCATGAAATGTTACCGATACCATCCTGACATCATACAGTTGGGATGGAGTACTGTTAACATCTTGTGCCCTTGCCATGTAAGGTCCTGGTTATGGGATCTGCAGCAGTTGATAGTGTATTGCAGGGCAGACATGTTTGACTGTGGGGGGGATACCTATTTGTGCATGGTGTATGTTGTTTGTGTCTGTCAACCCCATTAATGGAGCATGTGGACATATATGTTTCTGCTATGTTCCTACTCCACTTTATCTACAGATGTATGTCCGTATATACCTATATAGATATATATATATATATATATATATATATATATATATATATATATATATATATATATATATATATATCTCTCTCTCTCTCTACATATATGTGTATATTTCTCTCTCTATATATATATATATATATATATATATATATATATATATATATATATTTCCATATATCAATATGTTGTACCTGTTTAGACATTAATATATTTTCACATACATCTACATGTTAGAATACATTCTCTGCACTGTTGTATGACTGAGCTGGATGATATGTTTGTGAATACAGCAGGGTTATGTAGATCTGAGATGGCTTAGAGGTAAATCACTTGGGCTATGGTGTGCATGGTCCTGGGTTCAAGCCTAGCAAAGGTTGTTTAATTTGTTGCTAGGCAGAGCAAGGGCCGATGGATACAGAGTGATTAAGGCACTAAAAGCAGTTGTACATGGGTTTGTGAGGAGGTAAGCACTGCTAAAGTCTGGTTACAGTTTCTTATACTCAGTTGCTGAAATGCTTAACCTGTATAGGCATAGCTTAGCTCCGCGCAAACCTGCTTACAACTGCTTTAAAGTGCCTTAAACACTGTGTATCCAATGGGCCATGTACTGCCCAGCAACAAAATAAATAGCTCTTGCAAGGCTCAAACCACGGAACCTGCATGCCATAGACAAAGTGATATACCACTAAGCCATGACAGACACAAACAGATTTGATGTTTGCAGCAACATATAATCCACTCCAGTCATGCAACAGTACAGAGAATGTACACCAACATCTAGATGCATGTGTGTGTACCTATATTAATATCTAAACAGATACAACATATCTAGATATGTATATATATATATATATATATATATATATATATATATATATATATATATATTAATTTCTAAAACTATATACATATATATCAATATATATGCACATATATACATGCATATGCCTAAATCGACACATATATGTGTCTACACCTATATATCTACATATACATAGCAAGTTACATATGTGTACGCAGATATATATCTATGTAGGTGTATACGGACATAGTTATATATATATATATGGTTTACTATCATTTAATTGAAGTGGACTCGGTCGAATCTACTTCATGCGAAACCCGAACATCGAACATTGGCAATGTCGAACTCCGATACTGCCGAAGTACAAATCTCGCCCCTATCGTGACCCATGTTAAAGCTCGTCCCTAGGTCGCATTCGAGATGTATTTCGGCAGTTCTGGAGTTTGGCATTGTGTGTTTTCGAGGATGTCGATCAATAATATGATCATTCGACTGAGTTAGTTTCAATTAAATGATAGTAAACCTATATATATATATATATATATATATATATTTATATTAGCAGATGTATAAATCTATATAGGTATATATGGCCATACATTTGTAGCTAGCAATGGCAGATTAACAAATACACATATGTCCACATGCACCATTAATGAGGTTGAGAGGCCCCACACACTATACGCCATGTACGAATAGGCATCCCCCCCACAGCCAAACAAGTGGCTGGCCTTGATGTCACATGTATGGGTATGGCTTTGCACCCCAGCCTCTCAGCTAATTTACATCTGTTATCCCTGTATGGTTGACATTGTAATATATAGTAGGATCACCATAAAATAAATAAGCAAAACCCCCACCACATTGCCCACAGGTGTCACACACTCACACCCACCTCTACACAGGATACAAGTTACAAACACACACACTCGCCTGTTATGTCTGGGAGTTGAACTTCTACCTAACTATTTTATTACACTGCAGCACTACACAGTTAAAGTACACGCCACTGACATTACTGAAGTACATTTTCCCCAAAGGTGTATTTCACATTGAATGACATCAGCAGGGTTATCAAAGAAGGCCATTTCAACTGTACTGTGAGTGACTAACCTAAAATGCATTGCTCCCTACAAAGACAGTGAGACACACACATAAAATCCACAACTGACGTGTGGGTATAGAACCCCTGACCAAGGTCTATATCACATGACAACAGGATCGGCAAAGTAGGCCATTCAAAATGTACTGTGAATGTGTAGCCTATAATGCATTCCTCCATACACAGACATTGGAACAAACACAAAACATCCAGAACTGCCATGAGTGGAGAGGGAACCCTACCATGGTTCTAGATCACACTACAGCTGTATGCTGTTACAGGATGTGCTACAGAGATTACTGAGCTACAACCTTCCCAGAGGTGTATTTCTAGGTGGGTGACATCAGCAGCCTTGCTAAAGTTGAGTATATGAATTCCAAGGACTGTGAGTACCCTAAAAAGCATTGTTCTCTACTCAGTCTAAGACACACACACACACACACACACACACACACACACACACACACACACACAGTTGCCAAGTCTGGGGGTGGAACATTTACCTAACCACTTAATCACACTATAGCAGTACGCAGTTACAGGATGCGCTATGGAGATTACTGGGTTGCACCATTCCCAGAGGTGTATTGATAGGTGAGTGACATCAGCAGCCTTGCCAAAGTTGAGTATATGAGTTGTATGGGGTGTGAGTAGCCTAAAAAGCATTGCTCTCTACTCAGTCAGACACACACACAAACACAGTTGCCAAGTCTGGAATTATAACACCTACCTAACTACTTTATCACACAACAGCTGTATGCAGTTACAGGACGTGCTACAGGGATTACTAGGCTATTGCTTTCCCAGAGTTGTATTTCCAGGTGAGTGACATCAGCTGCCTTGCCAAAATTGAGTATATGAATTGTACGGAGTGTGAGTGGTATAAAAAGCATTGCTCTCTACTCAGTCAGACATACACAATTGCCAAAGCTGGGGTTCAAACACTTACCTAAGTGCTTTATCACACAACAGCTGTAGGCAGTTACAGGACGTGCTACAGGGATTACTAAGCTATGACTTTCCCAAAGTTGTATATCCAGGTGAGTGACATCAGCAGCCTGGCCAAAGTTGAGTATCTGAATTGTACGGAGTGTGAGTGGCCTAAAAAGCATTGCTCTCTACCCAGTCAGACACACACACACAGATTTACACACCAACACACACAGTTGCTTGGTCTGGGGTTAGAACACCTACCTAACTACTTTATCACACTACAGCAGTACGCAGTTATAGGATGCACTACGGAGATTACTGGATGATGATATTCACAGAGGTGCATTGCTAGGTGAGTGACATCAGCAGCCTTGCCAAAGGTGAGTATATGAATTGTATGGAGTGTGAGTAACCTAAAAAGCATTTCTCTCTACACAGTCAGAGGCACACGCACACAAACACACACTCACAAAGTTGCCAAGTCTGGGGTTAGAACTACTACCTAACTAGTTTATCATGACAGCAGTACACAGTTATGGGACGCTCCATGGGGATTACTGAGCTACAGCTCTCCCAGAGGTGTATTTCACATTGGATGACCTCAGCAGGCTTGTCATGATACTGCTATGGGGAGGGTGGTGTGTGCATGGGCCATAACCCATTCATGTAGGGGATGTCATGCCACATGCAGGAACACAAGGGGTCATATGCCACATGTACGTGTATACAGCTGCTAGGTGACTACTTCCTTGTACAGTCATGTTGCACAGCTGGCACGTGCACCATATAGTCTGTCATGCTGACAGATACTGGTGGCTAGTATCTGCAGTGAGTGACACCAGCACCTCATGTGTTTGGGACCCTTTGGCTGTGTGCTTGGTGGGACAGGCCCAGATGGCTCCTTGTCATGGTCACCCTCTTCCACACATCTATGTCCATCTTCCTTTGGCTTATTATAGTGTGCTTGTCCTTACATATATGTCTGTATTCTCATCCACTGTGTGTGCAAGGCAGGAGTGGTGCATACTGACATGTGTCTGCATAAAGAACTGCAACTGCCAGATATGTCTGGTCCACTGGTGTTTGCAGACATGGCCTTCATGTGTTTAAGTGTGTGAGCATGCCCAGTATGACCTTTCAATATGTTGTTGACTGACATTGCCTTCATTCGTCTAAGTGTCTGAGCATGCCTAGTATGGCCATCTATATTGCATTTGTGGATCAAGTCCAGGTAGTTTGCACTGCGGTGCTGACCTTTGTGTTGTACACCAACAGGTAGTATGCTGTGTCTGCAGGGTATACATTGGTCATTTGGCATTGACTGTTGCTACATTTCTGCATAACGGGGGGCACCTGACTGTTTCTACATTTCTACACAGGGGTGGGGGGGCACACCTGACTGTTACTATGTAGGATGGTGGGGCACACCTGACACGTTTACTCATTTGCTAGGACTGTACTGGTATGTCGGGTACAACATTTCAGTCTGTGGACTTACCGATCGTGCTGGCTAGAGACATACCAGTGTACTACAGATCTTATCTTTCACTACCTACATATTAGTTTCTGACTTCCTAGACTTCACAACTTACATCCAACTGCCTGGCCTGCTGTAGTCTGTCTGTGTAGACCTGAGGGAGGGGTTACACATAGGGCTCATTCAGAGGCCATAGTACAGCATTTGTTTGTGTTTGTCTACAGCTATCCTGCTGGCTGTGACTGTTGTTGGGTATGTGCCCCCCCCCCCTCAACTGGCATGTGTGAGTCACTTACCTTGTGGGTGTCCCAGTATTGAGGGTGGTGCTGCAGGGCTGCCTATATCGGATGTACATAGTACACTCCCTATACATGGTTGAGCACAGGTAGTGTCATGTTTGGCATCCCTTTTACTGTATGTGCGAGTCAGAGAGAGGTGTCATTCCCTGGGTCCCTACTGTGTCAGTGCATGTGCTATGCATTATTGCCTTTTTGCCAAAGCCAGGGCATACTGGGCAATCCTCCTTCTGCCTACTGGGGCAGGCTCAGGTTGTTCCTCCTCCGAGTCACTCTGTGCCTGTACAGGTCTTGGCACAGGTGGGGGGCTGTGTGGCCCTGCCCCATGCTGTTCCTGCTGCAGCTGTTTCCGCAGGATCATATTGTGTAGCATGCCACATACAAGGACAATTTGGGTACATGAAGTTGGTGAGTACTGCAAGGCTCCACCAGATGTGTCCAGGCACCGGAACCGTGACTTGAGCATCCCAAACACACACTCTATCATGATTCGTGTTTGTGCGTGTGCCTCATTATGGAGTTCTTGTTCGGCTGTGTGTGCATTTTTGATGGGTGTCATCAGCCATGGCTCCAGTGTGTATCCAGTACCCCCCACTAGGTAACCATGTGGGATGTCCCCATTGGCAAATGTCTGTTACAGCTGTGTCAGATGCCAGATGTGGGAATCGTGTAGCTTTCAGGGCAGCCAGCACACACATTCATTATTATGCCCTGGGCATCGCACATGACCTGGCAGTTGATGGAGGGGAAGCCCTTATGGTTGATGTAGACCCTACCCCGCTCATCTGGTGGTGCTTTAATGCATATGTGCATGCAGTCTATTGCACCCACTACCTCAGGGTATTCTGCTATTTGGTGGAAGAGATGCATATTGCTGGCCAACGCCTCAGGAGTGATGGGGAAATATACGTGCTCACCGACATGTGCTGACATGGCATCCAGGAACTGGTGGATTACCCTGGATGCTGATGCTTGTGAAATCCCCATCATATCCCCAGTTGGCCTTTGGAAGGTACCTGTAGCTAGTATTCTTAGGCCTACACATACCTTGGTATCCACTGGGATGGTTTCCCCTCCGTTAGTTCTGTGTGTGAGGCGTGGCTGGCACAGCTCAACAATTTGCTGTAGGAGGTCCCTGTCTACCCTATAGCGCTCCACTATCTCCAGCTCATGTAGCCCTTGGTAGGTTACCCTGGGTCTGTACATTCTTCTCCATCTCCTCACTGTGGGTTGCTCAGCAGCATTCACATCCTCACCACCCACAGCCTCTTGCACATGCTGGTTTATGATAGCAAAAGCAGCCCCTAACATTTTTTCTCTTGCTTTCATTTTGTAAAAGTTCCCTGTCTGTATACACCGGTGGTGCAGAGGTTTTGGGAAAAACAAGGGGGACAGATGTTTGCATAGTTTATAGTGGTGTGTTGGGCTGGGCTGGCCTGCTACCTGTGTAATTGGCTGTTTCTGATACATTTCACCTGTCAGCTCAGCTAGTTCTCCTTGATTACCTTTACACTGCTGTTTTCCCTTCCCATTGCCTCCCTGTTTAAGCCTGTGTGTGCGCTGTGCAAATGGAGTGTTCAGATGTGCACAGAGCTGCTATTTCCTGGTTTAACTTCCATTTTCTTCCTGTAAGACCCAGTGCGTGGTGCACACACCCGCTTACACTTTGTAAAGAGTGCTAGGCAGTTTGGGCACACCTCAAGCTTAGCTGTGCTAAGCTAGGAGCAGTCCCAAGCAATAGGGCTCCAATCCACTTACAGTATGCCTGACACACACACCCATGATGTCACCTATATCCTAGTCTTACACCCAGTTATTTATACTTTTACACTCTTGGGACCTGCCTCACACCCTGGGAAAATCTGGGATTCACTAACCTTTCCCTCATTTGCATAGGATTGCCTACTAATGCATAGTACCATGTCCTACACTGAGCCTCCCCCCTTAGCAACCACTACTCACTGGCCAAGTTGTCTTTTGCCTGCCATTGACTTGCATGGCAGAATACTGATTTTTGTTAGAATGCTCATTTTTAGTTTATTTTCTTATTTCCCCCCCAATCCCATTTGCGCGCCACTGCCCTATGCTTAAACAGCCGAGATTGGCGAAAAAAAAAAAAGTTGTTTTATTATTTTTTAAACAGTTTGCAATGCCAATGGCCTTCTACTTGGCCAGTGGCATGCTTCCTCAATAATATGCAGCCTTAAAGACAATCATTCCCGGCATTATAGACATAGATCAGACAGGCTTCATTGTAAATAGAAATACTTTTGATAATATAAGAAGAACTTTAACATTAATAGATTTTGCAAATAGGAAAAAGAAAGATTTAACACTTATTAGTCTTGATATAAAGTCAGCATTTGATTCAGTAAGTTGGGACTATCTGTTTACCTTAATGAAGTGCACAGACTTCTCAGATGCATTTGTAAATCTAATTGAACATTTATACAAAGGAACGTTGGCTTATATTAAGGTAGGAACATATGTTTCACAAAAAATACCCATTCTTAGGTCAACAAATGACTTCTTTCAGATGCATTATGCTA